>NW_028283734.1:168249-336499 GCF_059441095.1 Idiotropiscis lumnitzeri | reverse complement strand
GGTGCGCTCAGCCCAGCGTCACTTTTTCCCGCACCAGTAGAAGGCACACCACACGACTGTGGAAGCCGAGTCCAAATTACCACCAAACAGCGACCTGACCTCTTGGACACCTTTCTCCCGACTGGAGAGACAGTTTTTTGACGGCCGCAAAGGGGTGGGAATTTTTTTTTTAACAAAGCATTTTGTTTCAAGGGATATTAAAATCTGTATGTGCAGGACAAGCAGCAGAAACTTCTGTGCTGATCCAGAATTGTAAGATGTTTTCTAAAAAACATTTTACAATTTGGACTGACTGCCAAGATATATGTTTATGTGTTCTGTCGACATTGGGCAAACGGCGTTTTAAAAAAATCACAAAAGATGAAAGAAAAGTTGTGCATAAAGCACGTCTAAATAAGTATTTGTAAATGCAAAATTTTCTGAACAGAAAATGAAACGATTACAATTGAATACTGCCTCGCTGACAATGCAGCAAGGGGTAATGCACACACACACACACACACACACACACACACACACGCAGCAAATCAACTTGACAATTTGATCTCACGCCAGGGAAAAATACACCACTAATTGAATGCACACATTGGGAGAAAAAAGGTGCAAACATTGCTGAGGAAATTGTTCCCACATATAGACTTTTCAACAAAAAACTTTTTTTTAGACAAAGTGTTAGTTGTTTGGGTTGCAATATTGTTTGGTTATAATTAATATGTTTTCAAAATGGATTACGTTGTTTCCAACAACACATGATGATGTTAAAACAGTTGGAAAAAGTGTTGTGTAATCGAATTATCCTGACATTTGGAATTTCAAGAGTGATTTAAAGTGAAAATGATGCATTTTGTGAATAATGTTTGTAACAAGTGGGACAGTTGTTGCAAAATTGACTCAAAGCGTCATTTTGCATACAGTCTGCAGGACTTGTGGAACGCACGAATGGAACTGACTTATCAAGACAAAGAAAAAAAAAAGAGACAATGGCCAGACTGTGTTTCAATCACAGCAATGAGGATAGTGCCAGCCGAAGGAAGGACACTATCCCCTTTTTATCCTATATGGCCTCACACATAGACTCTCAGGTTCATCAGAACCACCAGCGACTGGCACATCTGTCCCAGTCCACATGAAAGACATGTTTGACCACAATTACTGGCCAGTGTGTTTTGATCCACAGATAAACCACGTCCATGTGGGAGACCAACTCTTCCTCAAGGTGCTGAAACGACCTCGTTGGGACAGTGAACGCTGGGACGGCCCTCATCAGGTGATTGCAGTGACCCCGACGGCAGCAAAGGTCGAGGGGCGTGGCGGCTGGAACCATCAGTCGCAGTGCAAGCTTCTCCGGTCCCTGCTGAAGGCTGAGCGACGCAAGTCCCTTGGAGAGGATCTCCACCACGTACACTCCAATGTACCAACAAAAGACCACAGTTGGAAAGAGGGTTTTCCGTGGCAAACACACCCCTCTCGGAAGGATGGAGCAAGCCGCCGAACAGCAACTGGGCACTGCCCTGTCGACCAGATGCATCATCTACTTCCTTGCAGGGCTGTGCCTGGTCAGCGCACAACCTCGAGACCAGGACAACGTCAAACGCAGACGAGTTGCACAGGCGCAGACTGCTGACTACACGCACATCAAATAAAACCTGCAGCCTCTGAAAAAACGCTCAAGGTCACTGATTCATGTAACTTGCATCACAGAAAAGAGTTGCAGTTGTGAATGTTTGATGTTCCGGGTTTATTTTGTACATACATGTATTGGACCAAAAACTGCATTAGCTTTGCTTTATTATCTTTTAATTGTTATTATTTTTTTGGGTTTCTACCCTTTTCTCCAAGAATTTTTGAGTTTTTGGGTAGTTTTTCTCCCCCCTCAAGCGACAGCCTTTGATGATGAGATTTGAAACTTGATAAACAGGTGGGATATGTTAAAGAAATTTAAGTTTGTATGTTCATCTGTTAGTTTTGTTGTTTAGTTTGTCATCTTAGCAAGTTTCAAACTATAACTAATCTTACAGGCCCCCTTTGTTGCACATGCATTCGTATCTTTCTGGCCTCTAATTAAACTTTCGACAGCTACGGGTGCCAGGTACGGCCTCCTCGCGAATGTGACTCCCCAACGCCAGAACCCTTTTCTGTAAACAACTCCCTTGGGGTGTTGATGACCTCTTTAACCCTTCGTAGATAATGTTGGGGCCCGAGGCCTCTTAAGGCTGTAACTTCTGCATTTAGGGAGGTCCAACACAAGGCTTGGTATTTCTAAAGCAACAATATCGTCATGGCCATAAAATAAGTTCAACACGTTAAGCCTTGTGAAAATACACTACACAGGTCAAATGAAGTTCAGAGTGAACTTTTGCTGTTAGAATAAGCAGAAGTATGAACAAAAGGTGTCTTGTAAGCTGAAACCGTTAGAATAGGCAGGAAGAGGGTGGGCAAGTGGGATGGAGTCAAATGTCAAGTTTTCCATTCTGTATGTATTGCATATTCAAATTGCTTATGCTGATGCAAATAAAAACCATGTGTGCAGTCGAACACGCTGGCTTCGCCTCGGAGTTCGAGGGCTGCCCCGCGCGTAAATGACAGACAATCTTGGCTGGTTGATTCATTTGTTCAGGCTTGTTTTGATAGAAACATCCTTAACAGGAAGGTGCTCCTCTACGGCTTAACTGCCACGCACGCCGGCCGGAGCTCTGGTACGGTCCGAACCGCGCGAAACGTCGCCACCGATCGTGTCCGGGGGAACGTGCTCTTCTTCGTCCACTCTCCTCTTCGCCCACGCTCTTCTTCGGCGCACGCCGGCCGTCTAACCGCTCCAGCGCCCTGTCGTGCCGCTCGGCGAAACTACAATGCCCCCGAATATTTTTTAGACCCGCGAAGCACTGAACCCACGAAAGGTGAACCGCGAAGTAGCGAGGGTTCACTGTATGTATAAGACCAAGACCTACAAAAAAGTCTCTTGGAGCAATGAGCTAGGTTTTACAGGAAGTCGGCCACTTTGAATTTACTTAAAAGGGGGCGGGTCACCACAATGGACTTTGTGTAGAAATTATTATTGGGGCCCGAGCAGCGACCGCGGCAAGGTCCCTATTGTTTTTGTAGAAATTATTATTAGGGCCCGAGCAGCGACCGCTACGAGGTCCCCATTGTTTTTGTGGAAATCATTATTATTTTTATTATTATTATTAGGGCCCGAGCAGTGGCCGCTGCGATGTCCCTATTGTTTTTCTAGAAATTGTTATTAGGGCCCGAGCTGCGACGGCGGCGAGGTCCCTATTGTTTTTGTAGAAATTATTATTAGGGCCCGAGCAGCAACCGCTACGAGGTCCCCATTAACCGCGATAACCGAGGGTTCACTGTATTACTCTTACTCGATCTTGGCGCCGCTTTTGACACTTGATCATAACATATTATTAAAACGCCTTGAAACTTGTGTTGGCATTTCAGGTTCAGCGCTTTCTTGGATTAATTCGTATCTGTCGGAGACGACGCACCGTGTAATTCATGGCAATGCGTCTTCTGATCTTTGTAAGATCACACGCGGAGTTCCGCGGGGATTGGTACTAGATGCTACCGCTTGGTGATATTATACGGAAATATCACATTAGTTTTCATTGTTATGCTGATGATACGCAATTATACATGCCGTTGGATATAACGAATCCGTGTGATTGCTATAAATTAGAGGCATGCCTTGCCGAAATTAAACTATGAATGTCTTTCAATATTTTGCGTCTTAACTCAGATAAAACCGAGATGCTGATCATTGGACCAGCGCGTCATCTGTACCTTTTTCAAAGACACCACTATGAGTATCGATAAATTGCCCAAAAGGATTCAACAAAAAATCTCGGTCTTATATTTGACACAACTATGTCGTTTCAAATGCACATTAAAAATATTACTAGAACTGCATTTGTTCATCTGCGTAACATTGCTAAAATTCGCCCAATTCTATCAACCTGTGATGCAAAAATCTTAATCCATGCGTTTGTTACGTCTCGCCTCGACTATTGTAACGTTTTGCTCTCGGGTCTCCCCATGTCTAGTATTAAAAGTTAGTTCAAAATGCAGCAGCTAGACTCTTGACTAGAACGAGAAAGTTTGATCATATTACCCCGATACTTGCCAATTTGAATTGGCTTCCGGTCCACTTGAGATGTGATTTTAAAGTTCTGCTACTTGCCTATAAAATATTGCATGGCTTAGCACCTTCCTATCTCGTTGACCTCGTGGTACCATATGTTCCGTCCCGAAACCTTCGCTCACAAAATGCTGGTCTTTTAGTGATCCCGCGAGCCAAAAAGAAGTCCACAGGTTCTAGAGCGTTCTCTATTCGGGCACCAATGCTTTGGAATGTACTACCCTCAGGTATTAGAGGCGCCACCTCAGTAGAAATGTTCAAAACACTATTAAAGACGCATTTATACTCTTGTGCATTTAGTTGAACTATTTGTTGGCCTGTTTACTGCCGCTTTTTCTCTTATCTTCTCTTTTCTGCCCCCTTTTCCCCGGCTGGGGGATTAGGTGACGGTCACCCACTAGGAAGTTTAAGGCATTGACAAACTGGGCATGCACCTGTTCCAGTGATGTCGTCTTCCTGCAGCGCGACATTTATTTATATACTTTAGCATCTAATTTAATTATTTGTTGGCCTGTTTACTGCGGCTTCTCCTCTTTTCTGCCCCCTCTTCCCCTGCTTGGGAATTAGGTGATGGTGACCTGCTATGAAGATTACGGCACTGACCAACCGGGGAGGGACCTTCTCTGCCGAAGTCGTCTTCATGCAGCACCTCTTCTGATTTCCCTATATTTCAGCACTTCGTTGAACTACTTGTTGGCCTGTTTACTATTTCTGTTCTTTTTTTTCTGTTCCCAATTCCACGGCTTGGGAATTAGGTGATGGTGATTCACTTGGAAGTGGCTGTTCTGAATTTACCCCAAACTGACTATTTCAAGATCAAAGGCTCAACCTCGGATATGCTGCCATGGCGATTACGGTCCTGGATGAGGACCCACTCCACTAAAGTCATCTTCCTGCAGCACTTCATTTAATTGACTCTCACATTATCTCATCTAACATTGTATAGCATCATTGTATGTGTCAAATGTTGCCCACTTGGCATCCAAAGCAGCCTGGTCATCCTGGAAGGGGGTTTCCCCCCCATCTGTGGTCCCTTCTCAAGTTTTCTCACTTTTCCCCCAATGGGGTTTTGAGTTTTTCCTTGCCCTCCTGGGGGTTAAGATCAGTGGATGTTGATTGTGGTTATGTAAAGCCCTTTGAGACTGTCTGTGATTAAGGGCTATACACATAAAATTGACTTGACTCGACTTGGACCAGAATAGAAGTGGATGAGGGAAAAAGGGAGGGGCGGTGTTGACTGATATTGTGCAGATGGAAGTAGGCTGACCGGGTTGTGTTATTATGCTTATGGAAAGATAGAGTGCTGTCAAGGATGACACCCAGACTCTTGACCTGAGGGGATGGGAAAACAATGGAGGGGCCAACAGGAATGGGAAAACTGCCAACTTTGGATTGTATTGATTTTGTACTGAAAAGAATAACTTCTGTTTTGTCGCTGTTAAGCCTCATGAAATTATTAGAAAACCAGTCATTGATTTCAGATAGACAGGAGGTGACGGAGGTGGGAGGGAGTGATATGCTGGGTTTGCAGGAGAACTAGAGCTGGGTGTCATCCGCGAAGCAATGGAAAGCGATATTGAATTTTCGGAAAATGCTGCCAAGGGGAAGGAGGTATATGATAAATAATAGGGGGGCCAGGACCGAGCCTTGGGGCAAACCTGAGGTGACTGGGAGGGACTTTGATGAGAAATATTTAAGCTGGATGAACTGAGTGCGGTCTTTGAAGTATGAATGGAACCAGTTGAGGGCGGTGTGGGTGATGCCGATGGAAGAAAGTCTTTTGAGAAGGATGGTGTGTGAGATGGTGTCAAAGGCCGCAGTCAGGTTAAGAAGGATGACAATGGAGAATGAATCTGAGTCAGCTGCAATGAGGAGAGCAGAGGTGACCTTGAGTAGAGTTGATTCAGTGCTGTGAAGTGCACGGAAACCGGACTGAAAGGGTTATTGCAGGTGAGATGAGAGTGGAGTTGAGTGGCGACTACATTATCTAGGACTTTTGAAATGAATGGTAGGTAGGAAATAGGGCGGAGGTTCAGGAAATAGTACTGAGCGGCTTTTTCTTAATCTCATGAGAAAATGTACTTGGGCAAGCACAGTCGAAAAGAGTCGTGCGTTATCTCAGCCCAGCCTCACATTCTTCCCCCGGCACGGGTCTACGTCCAAGGGAAGGTCCTCTCCAGATTAATCATTGTCTGGATGGTTGATTCCCAGCTGGTCCCCAAGACTGGTATTCCACGGCTGGCCTTCTCCGGCGGGCAGTCTCTCCGTCTCTTCTGCTGGTATTCCCCTGTAATCTTGTCAGTGTGCATGTATGTGTGCTCCAAAATCAAATTATGTCTTTCAGAATGTGTTTTTGCAATGGCGTCCCCTTGAACCCTCCAATCAATCAATCAAATTTTATTTATAAGAGCACTTTTCATACATAAAATGCGGCTCAAAGTGCTGTACAATAAAAACATCCAAATTACAACGAAAAACTAAAACCCATTCCACCCACTCAACATAAACACAAGACACATCCACATACACGCCTGAACTCGCACACACACAGAACACTCGCATTCACACAACTTAATAAACCATCTTAGTAGAAAGACAGGGTAAGGCACAGAGAAACCATATGAGAAAATGTACCCAGGGTAGGTCATCCGCGCTGAGAGGGATGACGGCTCACGCCCACAGGGAGCTGCGCCAACACACAGACCCCTAGCCCAGACTGACCGGGGTAGACCCTACACATAGTGCAGAGGGCCCCGGTCCGCCGGGCCTAAGGAGCCTCCGGGATGAAGCCCCCTGTGAGAAGGCCAGCCACACCTCCCAGCGCGGAGGCCCCCCTTGAGGAAACACTGGAGCTAAAATATATAAAAGAAAATGATAATGCTAAACAAAAAAGAAGCTAAAAATTAAAGGACAATAATATAAAAAGACGAAGCTAAAATATATAAGAAAAATTATGATACTAAAAGACAGAGAAGAAGCTAAAAATTAAAAGACAATAATATAAAACGACGCAGCTAAAATATATAAGAAAAATGATGATACTAAAAGACAAAGAAGCTAAAAAAAATTAAAGACAATGATAATATATAAAATGACAATCCTGAATTAAAAGACTAAGATAAATTATTTAAAAGCCAAACAAAAAAGGTGAGTCTTGAGCAGGGGTGGGCAATTATTTTTTCCATGGGGCCACATAAGAAACATTAAATATTGTGGAGGGCCGGGCCAAAAGGCTGAACTCAATTCTGCATAATATTAATTGTATTTCTTTTTTAAAAAGCAGTAAATAGCACTGTTTTGACAAGCTGGCATTAAAGTTAAGCAATGAAACTAAATACCAAATAAACTGAAAAAATGAGGTTGCCTTACAAAAATGTATTCATTCAAATTTCTCAACACAATGGTAGACATAATATTAACATTTTTTACTATTTGTGACTCATATTAGTAAACATATTCTGTCACATTCACTTCAAAACACATTTTGAGTTCCATATACTGTTGGATAGTTGTGTAAAGGTTCTGAGCATTTTAAAGACATCACAATATTGTCTTTTTGCACCAAACATTAAGCAAGATACAACATATTGACTGTCACTGAACTGTGATTTTGAGAAAAAGTGTCCCAGTTCATTGTTATCTGGTGCCGTTTTTATATTTCTCTGCATGTTTCGTCTGGTAATGCCGACTCAAATTGTAGTCCTTCAACACGGCGATCTGCTCCCCGCAAACTAAACACACAGCTTTACCTCTAACTTCAGTAAATAAATACTTCGCTGTCCAATTTTTGTTGAAAATTCTACATTCGGCATCTACCTTTCTTTTTGTAGCCTGAGCGGACATTTTTGAGGACGAACGTTGTCTTGTTGTGATTCAATCGCGCGCATGTCTTGATAAACGCATTACGTCATTATGTGCGACGCACATTGTGCGGGAATAAAAAAAAAAAACAATTTCAGAATAAAAGCAGTGCAGCTTTCGCCCATGAATGAGGTGAAATTAAAAAGTATGTTTATTTTGAAATTTCCAATTAACCTTCCACTCGCGGTCAGAGTCAACCAAAGGTATGTGGCCCGGGCCATACAATGCCCAGGTCTGTCATACGGGCCAGTCAGTGCCACCCGGCGGGCCGGATGTGGCCCGCGGGCCGTGCAATGCCCAGGTCTGGTCTTGAGCCTCCTTTTAAAAATATCAACAGTCTCTGCGGACCTGATGTCCTCCGGCAGGCTATTCCATAGACGAGGACCAGAATGGCTGAATGCAGCCTCGCCATGTGTTCCAGTCCTCACCCGAGGAATAATTAACAGGCCGGTGCCAGAGGACCTCAGGGTCCGCGAGGATGGCCCAAGACCGTTAAGGCATTTAAAAACTAATTGAAGAACCTTAAAATCAATCCTGAAACACACGGGGAGCCAATGCAGCGATTTTAAAACTAAATCCAGTGCCCAATTTGGTATGTTTGCATCTCTATGTCCTATGTGGAGAATGTGCTTTGTCATATTTGTCCATGAAGTGCTGTCTGGCTTGTCATCAGTTTGTAATGTGCAGACTGAATATGTATGATGTGAATGTGAGTGTAGGTCATGAAAATACTATGTTCACACATTTATAAACTAAGTAATATAACTTTAGCATGTGAAAATAATATCATAAATCAGTAAAGACCATGACTACAATCAGTCATTCCTATGCGTAGTAGAATTAGAATTAGAATTAGAAATCCCTTTATTGTCATTGTACTCAAGTGTGCAACGAGATTAGAAGGCTCCCCTCTCCAGTGCAATACAACAATAAGACAGACAAATATATAAATTAGATTAATAAATAAGAGAGTGCAATGGAATTTAGTACAGAATAGGGTATATAAAAACACATCACAATGCTGTTCTGCAAGGTAAGGGTGTTCTCGTGTGTGTGTGAGAGTTCAGAATGGAGATGGCTCTCGGAAAGCAACTGTTTCTCAGTCTATTGGTCCTCGATTTGATGCATCTGTAGCGCCTGCCAGAGGGCAACAGGTCGAACAGGTGTGAGTTTGGGTGGGTATTGTCTTTGACGATGTTGAGAGCCCTTCTGAGGCACCGGGCGGTGTAGATGTCCGACAGTGAGGGGAGAGGGCAGCCAATAATCCTTTGCGCTGTTTTGACTGTCCTCTGGAGCCTCACTCTGTCGGCCTCAGTGCAGCCGCTGTACCAGGTGGAGACACAGTACGTCAACAGGCTCTCAATGGACGAGTGGTAGAAGGCTAGCAGCAGCTTCCTGTCCAGGTTGAATTTCCTGAGGACTCTCAGGAAGTGCAGACGCTGGTGGACCTTCTTTACCACTGCTGTGGTGTTGTGAGTCCAAGAAAGGTCGTCGGAGATCTGTACTCCCAGGAACTTGAACGTGTGGACCCTCTCCACACACACGCCTTCGATGCAGAGGGGGGGCGGCACCGTCTTGTTCCTCCTGAAGTCGACGACAATCTCCTTTGTTTTTGCAGTGTTAAGGTGCAGTCTGTTGTCCTTGCACCAAGCTGTCAGTCTCTTTACCTCCTCTCTGTAGGCTGTCTCGTCACCTTCCGAGATCAGACCGACCACTGTCGCGTCGTCAGCAAACTTGACGATGGTGTTGTTGCCATGGGCCGGGCTGCAGTCGTAGGTGTAGAGGGCGTATAGGAGAGGGCTCAGCACGCATCCTTGAGGGGAACCGGTGCTCAGCATGCAGGTGGAGGACGTGTAGGGGCCGAGCAACACAGTCTGGGGTCTGTTGGTCAGAAAGTCCTTAATCCAGATGCGTGTGAGGGCAGGGAGGCCGAGAATGTCAAGTTTGGCGACGTGGATGTCTGGGATGATTGTGTTGAATGCCAAGCTGTAGTCCACAAAGAGCATCCTTGCATAGCTCTGCTGTTGTTCCAGGTGGCCCAGCACAACATGCAGAGCAGTGTTGATGGCGTCCTCAGTGGATCTGTTAGCCCAGTATGCAAACTGGTAGGGGTCCAGAGTGGGAGGAAGGCAGTCCCTGATGTGCTGGAGAACCAGCCTCTCGAAGCACTTCATGATGACTGGTGTGAGAGCAACAGGACGGTAGTCATTCAGGTGGACGGCTGGTGACTTTTTGGGGACAGGAATAATGATGGAAGTTTTCAAGCAGGAGGGGATGACTGCTTGAGCCAGGGAGCGGTTGAAGATCCTGCAGAATACATGTGACAGTTGGTGGGCACATGTTTTGAGGACCTTGCCTGGTATTCCGTCGGGTCCAGTAGCTTTCCTGGGGTTAACAGCCAGGAGCGCGCGCCTCACATCGTGTTCCTCTACGGTGAGTGGGGGGGAGTTGGAGCATGAAGTGCGGGGGTGTGACGGTTGGGGCGAGTCAAAGCGAGCAAAGAAGCAGTTAAGCTCCTCTGCCAGCGATGCACTCGGGTCTGCAGAGGTCGTGCTGCTGCCACGGAAGTTGGTGATGCTCCGTAGACCCTGCCACACCTCCCGTGGTCTGTTACTGGCAAGGTGGGCCTCCAGCCTCCCCTTGTAGGTTGCCTTGGCTAGCTTGATGCCTTTGCTCAGGTCAGCACGAGCCACCCTGTACTGGGCTTTGTCGCCTGACCTGAAGGCAGCGTCACGGGCCTTGAGGAGAGAGCGAACCCTGCTGGACATCCAGGGCTTCGCATTTGGGAAGGTCCGTATAGTCCTGTGTAGGGACACAGTTTCCATGCAGAACTTGATGTAGTCCACTACACAATGTGTGTAGACATCAAGGTCCTGATGATCAAAGAGGCCCCAGTTTGTGTCTTGAAAGCAGTCCTGTAATTCACTCATGGCGCCGTCACGCCAGGTTTTCACAGTCTTTGTGGTGGGCCTGAATCTGCGCCTGAGAGGGATGTATGCAGGTGCGAGCTGCAAGGACAGGTGGTCTGACTGGCCGAGGGGGGCGAGTGGGAGGGCCCTGTATGCGTGCTTGATGTTCGAGTACACATGGTCGAGAGTGTTGTCTCCCCTCGTTGGGCACTTGACATGCTGGTGAAACTCTGGGAGTACAGTCTTTAAATTGGCCTTATTAAAGTCTCCCGCTACTACGTGAACGCCATCAGGGTGGGCCCACTGATGTTTATTGATGACGCACGCGAGTAGCGAGAGCGCCGTGCTAGTGCTAGCGTCGGGAGGGATGTAAACAGCTGTGACAATCACGACCGTTAGCTCCCTCGGGAGAAAATAAGGCCGGCATTTAACGGACATGAACTCGATGTCGGGGGAAGAGTGCTTCTCGACGATCGTGCTATCGCCGCACCAGTTCTCATGCACGTAAACACAGAGCCACCCCGCCCCGTCTCTTACCGGTGTCCCTTGTCCGATCCGCGCGATGTAGCGAGCGCCCGGCCAGCTGGATGCTAGCATCGGGGACGTCTGCGTGCAGCCAGGATTCCGTGACGACGATCACACTGCTGTCTCGCACATAGCGGTTTCCCAGGATTTGTAATCCCAGGTCGTCGATTTTGTGGACCACGGATCTGGCGTTGGTGAGGTACAGACTCGGCAGTGGTTGCCTATGGGGCTGCCGTCGCAGCCGTTGCAAGACACCGGACCTGCAGCCCCGCTTCTGCTTCCTCTCTCTGCGTCGCCTGCGCCGCCTCCCGGTCCCGATGACAAGCCACGGTGAGCCGGGCAGCCTCGCCAGTTCGTCCGGAATTTTGCGATCATAGCATATTCAGTAAATATAAACCTGCTAAATTAAATAATTGACATTCTGTCCCATAAATGTTTAAAATGCCGGTAATTGCCATACAATCCTTCAAGGGTCGACGAGCGATGTTCGGGAGGAGGAGCAGTGGTGGTGGTGCGTTTCCCTCGGGCATGTGTCGGTAAATCCAGCGGAGTTCAGCGGCAGTGGATTGAAGTTGTCCTGACACAGGTTGATGACATGACAGGAACAGGCAGAAGTGCGAGAAGCAGACTGGCCTGCGGGTCCACATGGCAGACAGGTGCTAACTTTGATAGGTAAGCTAAACTTTAGCCACAGTAGACGCGTCAGCGACTATGCAATCGGTGGGTGGCATTCATGAGAATCGGGATCGCTCAACATACAGATAATAATAAATAAAATCACTGTAACTGGAGGGATTGTAAACTGCTAAAGCAGGTACAACAAGCGGATCCAAAAAATTTCTGAGAGTTACCGGTGAGCAGTGGCAGCCAAACGTGCCAGCGTCCACTCAACCGGGAGTTGATTCAATATTCACAATATTTTATTATTTTGTCGTACAGTTGTTTAAAAATGGCTCGCCATCGCCCCCTAGAAAAAAAAAAACAACAAAAAAAACCAGCCCCATATCTCTGTTTCACCAAACTGAAAATTTGATGAAGTGTGTACAAAGCCAAGACCTAATAAAAAGTCTCATGGAGCCGTATGCTAAATTGAACAGGAAGTCGGCCATTCTAAATTTATCAGAATCCGAAATCCTTTTATTGTCATTGTACAGTGTGCAACAAGATTAGGGAGCTCCCCTCTCCAGTGCAATACAACAATAATTTAATCAAATATATAAATTAGATAAATAAGAGAATAAATATTGTGATGGAAAATAGTATGAAATTGGAGAAATACAACACAATACGTCGCTGTTCAGCAAGGTAAGGGTGGTCGTGTGTGTGTGCATGTGTGTGAGAGTTCAGAATGGTGATGGCTCTCGGAAAGAAAATGTTTTTCAGTCTATTAGTCTTTGATTTGATGCACCTGTAGTGCCTGCCAACAAATTTACTTCAAACATTGACGAGGCTTTGAAAACAAAAGCTGCTCTAACTTTAACTACAAGCAAATTCCTCTTGAAGATTCCTCACGTTATTTCTCGGATATATTTCACATTTCCAACGTGCCAGTACCCCAACGTTGTCCGGGTGGCGAGGGCTCTTTATAGCTGCTCGCAGCTCTAGTTTTTAATTAATTTTTTTAAATCAATGGTGATGACAGTGAAATATGTCTTGTCTGGTATCATGATAGCTGGAGGATATTTTGTCATGATATTTTAGTCAGGCCTGATAACAGTGATGTATGCTGATTTAAGGCTACTTTTATTTTGAAATGCCGTATCACATTTTGGTGGGACCGCATTTGATGGACAACTGGGGTTGTCTAGTGTCCCCCAAAATGGGTCTGATATCACGATAGCTCGAGGGTATTTTGAAATGATTATTTTAAAATCAGTGTTGATGACAATGAAATGTGCATATTTCAGGTGGGTTTTTTTTTTATTGTGAAATTACACATCAGATTTTGATGGGACCATTTTTGATGAACAGCTGGGGTCGTCTAGTGTCCAACAAAACTAGTCTGGTATTACGACAGCTCCAGCTCTTTTATTTTAAAATGCCTCCTTACATTTTGATGGGACTACTTTTGGTGGAAAGCTGTGTTGTCTTGTGTCCTCCAAACCTGGTTTGGTATTACCATAGCTAGAGGATATTTTTTAATGAAATTTTAAAGTCAGGCATGATGACAGTGAAATGTGCAGATTTCAGGCAACTTTTAGTTTGAAATTACAAATTAGATTTCGATGGGACCACTTTTTATGGACAGCTGGGGTAGTCTCGTGTCCCACAAAACTGGTCTGGTATCACGATAGCTCGAGCTATTTTTTTTTTAACTCAGTGGTGATGACCGTGAAATAAGCGAATTTCAGGCTACTTTTATTTTGAAGTGCCACATCACATTTTGATGTGACCACTTTTGGTGGACAGCTGGTGTGGTCTAGTATCCCCAATCCTGGTTTGGTATCACGATAGTTTGAGGATATTTTTTAAAGATTTTTCTTTTAAATCAGTGTTGATCACAGTGCATATTTCAGGTGATTTTTTTATTTTTAAATGCCACATCAAATTTTGAAGTGACCACTTTTTGTGGACAACTGGGGTGGTCTGGTGTCCCGCAGAACTTGTCTGGTATCACGATAGCTTGAGGATTTTGTAATGATTTTAATTTTTTGAATCATTGGTGACGACAGACAAATAAGCAAATTTTCACGCTTTTATTTTTAAATATCCCATCAGATTTTGATGGGACCACATTTGTTTTTACGGTTCCGTCACCACGCGAGTGGCTACCTGCTAAAGCAGCACGGCTCACTATTTGAGCCTTTTTCGCGTGTTTTTTCCTTTACCCAGTTTTATTTATTTTACCTCATCGCAGCAATGGACATCCAAATTGCGGTGGTTTTATTGCTGCTGGGGGCTGTTTTTTGCGTGATCGTGTCCGGAGATGTCACTGGGAGCTACGGATCAATCGTTTACACAAGAGATCAGCTGTTAGCACTTCGTGCTAACCCCGTGCCGACTCCCGGAGCGAGACCCGATATCCCCCACGAGTTGAGGAGGAAGAGACGGGGGATGTCGCGCGGGGGCGAAACGCCAGGCAAAGAGGAGGCGTGACCACCCCGTCCTCCTGTCCGTTTTTATGGGAAATGTTAGATACCTTCCCAAGAAAATGGACGCGGCACGAGAGGAACTTCCAATGAGCTAGCTTGCTGATGTTCACGGATTCATGGCTAACAGACCTAACGCCGGACACCGTCGTGGAATTTGACGGCTTCCAAATACTACTTGCGGACAGGACACTGGAAAGCGGTAAGAGGAAAGAGGAGGGCTGGCTGTGTTTGTTAATGATAGATAGTGTAACCCTAGGCACATCACAGCTAAGGAGCAACTTTCCAGTCGGGACAATGAGCTGCTAGCTGTTAGCATGCGTCCATACTTGACAAGCATCGCGAGTTAACAAGGACGTGCACGTAACAGGTGCGTGAGTAAACTGCTTAAAACTTTGATCGTCATTCAGCTGACCTACAAATTGAGACGCTACAGTCAGTTTGACGTTTTTGTTTGCTTGATTGTGGATTGACATGGAGGAACAAGACAGTGGAAAGCGGACATTAAAAATGACGGAGAAAAGCTGTAGAAGATCACAAGCCTAAACGGATGCAGGCACGCAGGTGCAAATTTGCTCAATTGACCTCCATGCAACGTCAAATTGAACAATTGATGGAGGATGATGCAAATGTTGACGCTGTAAAAAACTGAGCTTCGTGTTTGCTTTAGCGGCATGGAGCAAGAATTTGTGGACCTCAATTCCGGTGTGCAAAATTTAAAGACTGAAGAGGATTTTGCCGATGACCAAAATAACTGGTTTGATCCAAAAAATGTAATTAATGGAAATGTGAGCAATGGAAGAAGGACGTTTTGAAACGTGCAGAGGAAGGATGCAATAAACAAATATCACCTGATGATAGTAGATCTGCATCAACTAACTACACCCATAGAAGTAGAAGTAAAGAATCTAACAGACAGAAGCTCACTTCTGTCAACGTCTTCAATTAAATTAAAGGCTCAAATGGAACGAGCATGTTTAAAGGCAAAGGCTGCTGATTTACAACAAAGGTTGGCACTTGAGCAAGAAGAAGCTGCAATTAAGGCAAAGAAGCAAATGCATGCAATGCAAACGGCACTCCCTGAGTCTGATGCTAAATTGGATGTCTTGAGAAGATATGAAAATACCCAGGAGGATGGTATCCACATTCCTGATGAGTGTGTTACAATTTAAACAAGGAAAAACATTCAATTACCATCACAGCCTATCAGAGCAACAAGCAGTGTTGACCTGAAATGCTCCCACTTCGACTATTCCAATGGCTAGATTTCCACATCAGACAGAAAGTAGAGAACAACAGGGACATGTGCTTGATGGCCTTTGCCAAGCAATCTCACAGCAAGCCAGTGTCGCAGAATACTTAGCAAAGAGTCAAAAAGCATCGCTACTTCCCGAACTTTCCATTCCTACGTTTAAAGGCGACCCTCTGCATTATAAAACCTGTATAGGTGCCATTGAACATGGGATTGAAGGCCGTACAAGTGATAACCGTGATCATCTTCAATTTTAGCTGCAGTATACTAGTGAACAACCACATGAGTTGGTGAAGAGCTGCATCCATATGGAACCTCTGACAGGATATACCAAAGCAAAACAAATCTTGAAGGAGTTTTATGGTGATGACTTCATGATAGCAGAAGCATATTTAAAGGAAGCCATGGATTGGCCAACAATCAAGTCTGAAGATGGTGTTGCACTTCAGTCTTTCACATTATTCCTTATGGGCTGTTTGAACATAATGGCAGATGTTAATTACATGGAGGACTTGGACAACATGGCTAATATAAAGGCATTGGCAAACAAACTTCCATACAGACTTATAGAATCTTGGAGAAAATTTGCCTGCAATCTCCAAGAAAGAACAAATAGAAGAGTGAAGTTTAAGGATTTTGTTGACTTTGTTGACAAGCACGAAAGATTCTATAAAACAGAAAACAAAATCACAACACACAGAAACACCAAAATCAAAGAAAGTCTTCACAACAGTCATTGTGCCCGCCAAGATGGAAAACAACAAAACCACCACGCCAAAGGCAGAACCTGTTTCAGTGGATGCTATTGCCAAACCATGTGCTAATTGTAATGGAGAGCAACAGTCTCACAATTTGTAAGGAATTTAGGAGAAAGCATCACAAGGATAAGATTGACTTCTTGAGGAGCAAGGGTCTGTGTTTTGCATGTTTGATGCACGGTCGCATTAGCAGTTGCTGGAAACAAAAGCTTCAATGTCAAGAATGCTCTAGACTGCATCCTACAGCACTACACATTGTCCATAAACTTCTGCAAAGAAACAGCCTAAGACGATTGTGAATAGCAGTACCTATTAAGCGCCCTCGTACAAACAACAGAAACCTGGGGTGTCACTGGGGCCTGTAAATAGGACTGCATCCTTTCAATAATTCCGGGATGGGTCAAGGCACAAAAAGGAACCAAGACAGTGACGACTTACTGTCCGGTTTAAAAATGCCCTGACGCCTTTTTTTAGACTGAAATAACTTACTAAAGTTTTCGTTTTGTGCCATTCAGAATGGGAGAGGGAGCCAGGAGGCGAAACAGCCGTCTTGCCAGTTCAATCCCGCACACCCTCTGACTCTCACCCTCCGTTCTGCCTTTTTATTGAAACTAACTCATCAATAACTAATCACCAGAAGACAGAAAAGCATCAACAACTAATCACCAAGAGACAGAAAACATCAATAACTCACGGTATAAAGGTCAGTTTAACTAAAGCATCAATAACTAATCACCAGGGACTCCAGCAGGCAGAAAATCATAACCCAAGGTCAGTTTAACTAAACACATCTTCAGGATACGGTGTCTGTGTGTGTGTGTGTTAAAATAACAAGTAAGTGTCTCTGTGTGTGTTAAACATTAATGAGTGTATAAAAACATGATTATGAATACACAAACTGATTACCTATCCTCAGCCCATCTTACATTTCCCCCCTGTTGTGGATTTAAAAATCATGTCCTTACGGCTTTAAGACAGATCATCATAATGAAATCATACAACAGTGTGATCATCAGTGGAGGAGCGAAAACCTCACATTAGGGAAAAATTCCCCTCCTCCCTTCCGGCGTAGAATGAGATCCTCATAATTTGATGACCATCAGGGAATAAAACTTGTCCCTGGGGTGACTTGGTGGAGGCCCTTGCCTCGTTGTAGGAGAGGACAGCCGTCCTTACCTCCCGGATCTTCGTGTATGGTGTGTGTGTGTGTGCACGTGTGTGGACAGGGGCAAGAAGTCCATGTGTTTTTACGTTTTAGTGTCCAGTTTGAGTTCGTCATTCTCAACATTAATCAGGTTGTAACGGTACATTTGGGCAACAAACCTACGATTAACCATCATCTTTGTCATAAAAATAATGCAACATGAACAGACTAAACATAACAAAATGAAAACTATAATTATCCCTATATATTGTTTTTTTAAATTCTTCATAGTGGTCATAACATCAATAATTGTTTCATTTTTATTAAAAATTTAAATGCAGTAATGTACTCCAATCAAGGCTGATATTCCTTTGTTATGTACGTCATTAATTTCCAAACAATATCTAATCTTTTTGTTCTGTGGCTTCAACATATTTATCATCTCATCAATATTAGCACCACAGAGTACTGAGTTTCGAGATCCTCACAATAGTCGTTCTCAAAATGATATATTTTTTTATCAATTTAGCTTTGTTAAGGTAAGATATTTTATTGACAATCTAACATTAATATGCAAAGAACATGTACATTAGTACGAAATGTAAAAAAAAATTGTGGTGGGGGGGGTGCGAATTGTTTTCTTCTTGGTAGGGGGGGCATGACAGGAAATAATTGAGAACCACTGGTCTAGTCACACACCAGCTCGGGTTCATTCCCTACCAGAGAAATGACATTCCATGTCCCCAGAGCTAGGCGCTTTATGTTGCCGGGGATTGGACTGCCTTTGACTGCCTCCTAGCTCAAAGGAAACCCAAATTCTTTGGTCCCGCCCACTGGTAGTGAGCCGAAGCCCTTGTATTAAATAATAAATAAATACATAAAATAAAAAAATTAATAAATTTAAAAAACGGACCGATCCACTGCTTGGGTTAGTTTGACCCACCTTGAGATCCGTTCCCACTCAGTGACAGTGTCTACAAGCCACTGCCACCAGGCCAGTGAACCGACGTCCAGGCAGTGACAAAAAACTTGATCAAATTACATTGCTCATCATAAGGTGTTTGTGAGACGCTCTTTGTATGTTTCCTCAATTAAGACCTGTTTTCCATTGGTGTATTTGAAAAAAGTGGTGAACCTGTTAAATTCACTACAAAACGTTAAGAAGATGAAAGTAATGTTTGAAGGAATATTATTTTTCTATCGACATGCCGGCGGGCGGGCACAGATAGAGAGTGATAAAGCAGCACCACCCGCGCGGGGCGTGCTGACGAAAAGGCAAGCGCTCCTCCTCTCATCGCGTCCTTATTAAGACAGAAAAAAGACGCTGTTGAATTTGACCTATTCGCAGTTCGAGCAGGTGCTTAACGCTGGAGAATATCACCACTTCGAAGTTCGAACTGCTGTTGAAACGGAGAGGTAAGTGTTTTTCGTTTGTTTTTATTCAAAACATGCCTCGAGTGCATTTGTTCATGGTTAGAGATAGTTGTGTGGAAAACACTATACAAAGTAGCACCATGGATGTGGGCCTACAACACTGGCCTAGCAAACATGTGCTCCTACATCGACATAATTGACGAGCTCCAGTTAAGCATTGAATAATTATAAAACGTCATGGTGCTTTTACTCATTTAAAGAACTAAACCGACGCGTATTTTCATCCGGTGGTCAGGTTTGCATTGAATGTGAGCACGAGGGACGCTAGCTTGTTGCGTTAGCTTTGCGGAGCTAACAGCTTGCACTTTTGTTATAGAACAACAGAATGCAAGTACCATGATAATTTCTGTCATTAATTTTTGTGTAAGACACGATGTTCACTGGTTAATTACATGATTCTTAAAGCAAAGGTTACTGTGAATGCAATTTTGGTAAGATTTTTGTAGTCACACTGCATAAATCTGTCTGTCTGTTGTTTAAACTTCAATATAAACTATTATGGTTGAAATCATTAATTGGGATGGAGGGATTGATATTTTTTTAATTTATAATTTATTTTTCTTACACTGATATTGTTAAAACTCCATTTAGCCTATAGTATTAATAATTCTCAACACAAAACTGTCTTTTTTCTTTATAGAATAAACAATGCCTTCCCTGAGATGCAGGAAGTCCCCAAAGCAGGATACTATTGAACATGCAGTCAAGGGTCTGGACAAGACTGCAGAGTTAGAAGCGAAGTATATAAACTCATTTAAAGGTATGATGTTAACGCTTTTGCTAAGATATATTATTGTTTTCTGATAACCAAGCTGACATCGTTTTTTAAGTGGTTATTTTACATTAAGAGTGTCTTGACCTTTTCTTTTGTCAGTTTCAAGTTATTTCAGTGAGCGTGAAACCTGATGGTAGGAGTTCTACCTAAATTAAGGCTGTACTTGATGACGCCCTCCGGCATTTTTATACCACAATAGACCAGTGAACAAGTCCGATATTGATAGTCTAGTGTAAAGCACGTTATACGTCACAGAGATCACGTGACGCGATCCAATATGACTGTGTATACAGTGTATGTCATTGTTATGAAACTAAATAATCTTAAAGTTTTTTTTTTACGTAACCAGGTGCCATTGACATTTGTACTTTCAGTCCTAATACATACTGGCTAATGCAATGCTGGAAAATGAATTTTGGCTGGTCTGTTCCTTTAAAATCATAAAGAAGGGCTCTGCTCTATCCCTCACAAGAAGCAATGTTTCAAACCACCCTACATTAGTATAGTGGCCCAAATGAATATGATGACTCCTTATTTGTGTGCTTAAAAATATGACGAAGCTATCTTGATTTCCCTGTTAACTAGGTCGAGGAGTATTTACCAAGGCCCCTTTCAGGAAAGACGACTTTATTCTTTATTATGGAGTACAGAGGAAAATTGATAGATTCTGATAAATCTCAACGCAGGAAGATGGATGGAAGAGGCACTGTCTTTTTGTTTGACTTCCGCCGGCAAGAAAAAACTTGGAGGTGAGGCAAAGATTGAGATGTTATCTTATTTTTGTTTTTATTTAAAAAAATAAACACATACTCATCCCATAAGTGTTAGGGGAAAAATCATTCTCTAAGCAAAAATGTATACCGTATTTTCGCACCCAAAAGACGCGCCGTGTCAAAGGGCGCAACACCTGTTGAGGCCGCTATTTCTGTCTTTGTAACATATACTGGACGCACCGCCTGACAAGACGATAGCACAGCTGCTGTTAGCATAGCATGAACTTGGCAGAGCTGCCCACACTGACACAGCCGATAGCAGCCTACTATGCCCCAATAACATGAGCAATCACCCCATTGTTGCAGCAGACGCCAAGTCTCTATTGACAATAGCTGACAATGGCTCAGGCCAATATTAGGTGCATTGGCAATAGCCTACAAAGCAACGTCAGGGGAGGGACTTGGCTGCTCACCACACTCCTTAGAGTCACGGTTTCAAAAAAAAATAAAAAACTCATCATACAAGCAAACAATGAAACATAGAAATAAGATTAACACAAACATGTATCTCTCATGCCATCAATATACCCAAAAAAAATGAAAATAATACAAAAGCCACTCAGCCTTAGCTAATTCAAGCAATGCATTCTGGGAGCAGAGACCCACAATCCCATAGCTGTTTAGAGAGATTTGCATGGCTGTTTAAAGAGATGTGCTGTTATGCTTTGGACTTTTTGTCTGTTGTCTAAACCTGGGACGTTTCTTGCTTGCAATAACATAAATGATAAGACAGACTAAAACATTGTGGACAGCTGCCCTTTGTCCAGCTTTTTCCAACACCATCACCCAAACATTATAGTCAGATGGTGTATTTGTCACGGTCGATTGTAAGCATGGACAACTCACTCTTTGCCCAGCAGGGTGTGCTAACATGCACTTCCAACAGCTCGTTGATGACAAGGGCTGATGGACGTGAGTGGTACTTTGTCCATTTAATGGACGCATCGACTGACAGGGCGCTTTGTTTGCTTATGACTGCGAAAATACGGTGATTACTTTTATTCATGCGTTGAATCTGTACAAATGAAAATATAGACCATGAAGTCTCAAAGACAAGCTGTTAATAGGGTCTGATTCCAATAGAAATTTCTTGTATGATTTGATTTAGAAGATTTAAAAATTGTGGATTTCCTATTTTTATGTTTTGTGTACACAAGATTGTCTCAAAGATTAATTTCTGACATTGATTGAATAATTGTTTTTTTTTTTTTTTAAATCTATTTTAAGTGTTGATGCCGCTCAAGAAGATGGCAGTCTGGGAAGACTGGTTAATGATGACCACATGCACCCCAACTGTAAAATGAAGAAGAAGACAACAGAGGACAGACCACACCTCTGTCTGTTTGCGCTCCGAGACATTGATGTTGGCGAAGAAATAACTTAAGACTATGGACCAGCTGGCCTTGGAGAACACAGGTTTGTAAGATGCATCTTTAAGTACAATAACAGAGCCCACTTGTGGTGTTCTGGTGATGTAGTTTCCAATTAGTTTGGCAATCTAATAAATGTATGTTGAGGTTTCTATGGAAGTTGAACATGCTGACTGACTGGGGGAGTTCTCCATTGTCCACTATCTGTAATTCAAATTTGTGGGTCTGAGTCAAAGTTTGGCTCTTCAGGAACAACGAACTGGTCAGGGAGTGACAGTATTACAAAGTTCTGCGTTACTCTTTTCTGGGCGGTGGCCCTGTTAGGCCATCATATGCCATATTGCAAATATCCCCATTGTGGGACTAATTAAGGACATCTTTATGTTGTGGTTTCCCTACCAGAACCAGCACCAACCCTGTATATTCATGATATAAAACACTGTTTCAATTTGATATTTAGCCTTTCTATACTGTAAAAATAGAAGACCCCAGGCTTTCCTGCGCCCCCTTGCCCAATTGGTGGTGTTCAGGAGACAACCTGGGACTGAAATATCAGTCACAACCAGTGTTGTTTTCGTCACTGATGACTATGACGAAAATACTTCGTTAACGCCCCTTTTTTAATGACGATGACAAGCTAAACGAGGTTCTTTTATGACGAAAACATGACGTGATGTACATGAATTTTTTTCGTTGACGAGACAAAATTGTTAGCATGTGGTTCATAAATTATTTTATGTTGCTTTTAGTGAAATAAAGCCACAACAGTTGCCCAACAAAATGTTTTGCTTCTCTGCTTATTTTGGAGCAGTGAGCATTGATTCCACTGTTGCCACTTTTTTCTGTTTGTAATGAAGAATCCTTTGTAGTCCATCCAAAAGTCTTTGTTATTGGGTGGAAACCTTGAATGCCTTGTTTTAACTCAAATGGACTTAAACCCATCCATCCATCCATCCGTTATCTGTACCGCTTCTCCTCACTAGGGTCGCGGGGGGTGTTGGAGCCGATCCCAGCTGTCTTCGGCAGTAGGCGAGGTACACCCTTGAATTGGTGTCCAGCCAATCGCAGGGCATACATAGACGAACAACCATCCACGCTCACACTCATGCCTAGGGGCAATTAGAGTGTCCAAGCAACTTGCCATGCATGTTTTAAGAATATGGGAGGAAACCGAATTACCCAGAGGAAACCCACGCAGGAAGGCCGGAGCCAGAATCGTACCTACGACCTCAATATTGTGAGGCCATCCTGCTAACCAGTTGGGCCACCGTGCCGCTTGGACTAAAACCTTTGTGAATAAATTGACGAAAACTAGGGTAAAACTTTTTTTGCGTTTCCGTCGATTAAAACTGGACTAAAACCCTTTTTTTAGTTTTCGTTGACTAAAACTGGACTAAAACTATAACGAATTGGGATGACTAAATGTGATGTAAACAAATCAGCACTTTGTCCAAATGACTTGGACAAAATCTAAAATGCCTGCCAAAAACAACACTGGTCACAACACGCGTCTACAGAAGATTAATTGGCATGGGCGAAATTAATTAGTTTTATTTCATTCATGAGCTTATGTTTTGTTTTGGGTGGCTAAGGCTTAAAATGTGTAAAAATCTTATCCAACCTCAAATATAATTAATTCAATAAATTTATGATGCTACTAAAACATCGAAGCAGCCTCCTCCAGGCTTTACAGACTCAGAAATGGAGGTATGCGTATCGTGTACTCATCCTGTCGTGTCTCGAGATGTTAAAATTGCAGTTAGATAGACGTGTGCTGATTAGACAAGACTTCTAATATATCTGGTGTCACAGGATATTTGTCAGTGAATGTGTATGTCTGGTTTGAGGCTCACTCAGCTTTTTCTTGTGTTGTGGGGTCCAGTTGAGTTGAATTGCGTGTCAGGTATGTTGGCCATCTGACACCCAACTGTCAGGTTTGTGTTTGTGGGGACCCCGTAGAGACATTTTTATTGTTGACATAAATCATAGCTAATCATCTTTTCCTTCATTATCATATGAAATACAGTTAGGAGTTGTATGTGCCTTTACTATGTTATAATCTTAGAACCTACCAGCCACTACAGGTGTCCGACAAGAAGACTTTTGGCTGTCCTGTGCTCCATTGCGCCCCTGGTGGCGTTCAAAAGACAACCTGTGACTGAAATATCAGTCACAACATATCTCTACTGAAGATTAATTGTCATGCGCTAAAGTAATTGGTTTTGTTTCATTCGTGAACTTGTTAGTTTTTGTTTTGGGTGGCCAAAGCCTAAAATGTGTAAAATTCTGATCCATTTTCTTTTTTTAATTCATTAAATTAATATTCAACTTGTTCATTAGGATGGAGGACAACCGACAATGACTGAATCGGCTGAGGTTGATGCCACCAGAACATCGAAGCAGCCTTCTCAAGTTTTGACAGACTCTGAAAAGGAGGTATGCGTATCATGTGGTCATCCTGTCGTGTCTTGAGATGTTAAAATTACAGTTAGATAGACCTGTGCTGGTTGGACAAGTTTTCTAATATATCTGGACATAAATCGTAGCTAATAATATTTTCCCTCATCATCATATGATATACAGTTATGCCTAGTATATGTCTTTACTATGTTACAATCTAAGAACCTACCAGCCACTACAGTTCTCTCATTGGGAGACTTAAGCTTTCGTCAGGTTGTCGACTGCTGCATTGCCCTCTTATTGGCTTTAAGTACACAACCTGTAACTGAATTATCTGTCAGAACAGAACCTATGTGTCTACAGCAGGTGATTTGGCATGTGGATTCTTCAGATTTTTAGAAAATAGGTAAAATTGTGATCAAAAGTTTAAAATGTCTAAAATTCTGGTATAGTTTGCAATAGTATATCTATTAAATCATTTCAAAACTTCTTAACAAGGATGGAGAACATTGGCTGTGACCGAATTGGTTGAGGTTTAGATTACCAGGACCATTGAGCAGCCTCCTCAGGATCTACAAATTTAGGAATGAAGATATGCATCCCATGTTACAATCCTGTTATGGCCCGAGGTTTTGAAGTTGCAGTTACATATTGGGCTGGGCGATATGGCTGATAAGTACATAGCGATATAAGTATTTCATATGGGTCCATCGATACACATTGAATTCTTTTTTTATATTATTTTATTTATTATCGTTTTTATTTTCCAATATTTTCACTGCCCTGTTAAAAAAACATTTAATGTAGTTTTCCTCCCGGGAGCTTTTTGTTACGGTCAATTAATTTTGTTATTACATTATTTTGTCATATCATTCATCAATATTTTAGTTTTTTTTTTTTTTTCAAATAGAATTAAGACATTTTTCTGTGCAGATTCCTCTGGGGATTAAGTATTTAATGGGTTCTCAATTTTCTCTTGGACTCTGATGCAACCCAGTCTCCTCCCTTGGACAAAAAATATGGGCTGAATCTTCCTTGGAATAACGACACAGATTCTGACGAATCATTGTCAAATCCTGCCCCTGAACTTTGCGCCTCAGACCCAGACCATATTACTATCCCAAGGCTCAGGAGGACCAAAAGTATACAGGTAAACAACCCATATAGATTTCAGGGAATCTTACAAGCAAATTGCATATATTTTATTGGTCTCCTGCCTTCTATCCTTTATATTTCGTTGTTGTTGTTTTTTAGATTAAAAAAACAGGCTGACTTTGGAATGGATAAGCATTATTACTCCAACTCAGATGACAGTGGAGATGAATATATTCCGGATACAAGTGAGGCCTCTGATTCAGACGGAAGTGAATCTTTGAAAATTGTGGACCCTCTCTTGAAGTCTAAGAATGCCTTCAGAGATTTTTCTCCCACACCACGAATCTCAAAAGCCACCTCAACGCAGGTTGTTAATCAAGGGCGTTCACCCGTTCGGAGGAGTAGCAGCACTGGTGTGATTCTTGAATTCTATGGCTCTTCAAATATTTGTGCAGTTTAACACAAATCATCCAAAATAGAATTCAAGCACATCTGTGACAGAAATTCAAATTCAGAAGTCAAAGAGAGAGAACAAAAAAAAAAATCTAATGCTGCGCTTCTTCCGAAGACATATACTGTAAACATTAAATGTATGTTAGGACAATCTTGAAAAAAGTATTAGAACACCCTTTACTTTTATTTCTTGTTAATTTTATTAACCAAAATATGTCCATTTTTATTACAGATTAATGAATACAAAATTAAAACTCTAATCAGCTACTTTTTAATCGTTATATTTGTATAAACAAATGTTATACATCTGTGTGTTAACTTATACAAGAAATGACGGAAAAGCAAGGGTGGTTTAGTATTTTTTTATCGTATATAGTCTGTATAATATCTTTAACCTATGCTGATGCTGTTTAATACTGATTTAAATAATAATAATAATGTCATAATCTGTTGGTTTTACATGAACAAAACCTTTCAAGCACTTTTTAAAATTCTAAATACTACCTCTTGTCAGTAAGTTGGTTCACAGCACTGCCTTGGAGTGAAAGTGTGTAGTGCTGAGACAGTCGGTATGTGCTGAGTCGTCTGACGTTTGTGTGACTGGTACCCAGGAAGGTAGCAAAACCAGGCAGTGTGTATGTCGTACCCAGGAAGGCAGAGAAACCAAGCAATATGTATGTGGTACCCACGAAGGCAGAGAAACTAAGCAGTGTGTATGTGGTACCCGGGAAGGTAGCAAAACCAGGGAGTGTGCATAGATACAGACCCCAAAAGTGATTAAAACCAAATAAAGTCCCCAGAAGATCATCTGTAGTCAGGTGAAGGACCCTGTACTTTGTTCAACTCATTTACTCCCTTAGACGTACAAAGACGTCTTTTAATGCAATGGCGCCCTCTACCAAAGACGTATAAGTACGTTTCCTGTCTTTTTTACGTCATAGTGTACATAAGGGTCTGATGCAACCTCTGACTGAGAATCAGCCTTGTCCGCATTGTGAATCATGTAAAAATCACCCAGCAGGGGGCAGAGGTGCAAAAGATCCGCCTTGAATCTGCGCCAGAGGTACAAATGGGGGGCGGGATCCTGGGGTAGACTTATAAGTGTGGAGAGCAGCGTGGGTAGCAGCAGCATCGGCAGCACTAGCAGCAGTCGCATTAGTAGCGTTAGCAATGAAATCCTCCAAGCAAATGACGATCGAGGAATGCGTTTTTGTAAAAAAAAGCTTCCTAAAAGCATCAAGGCGATGGAGACGCTTTGGTTGAGAGGATGACGCTTCGTCGTCGTCACAACAAACAGGCGTCTAAAGAGGGTGCGCGTGCCTTGCGGCCTGCATCGCCTGCCTTCGGACAATAGCCAAAGCAGCTGAGAGTCCTCACCAGATCCCCCCGAACGAGGAGGTAAGCGCTCGCAAGTTACCATTGAACATGTGGTTTTACCCCTCATGCTTTTATTGTACATATCATGCATCTTGCGGGCAGAAAATGTCGCATAAATGTGCAGTTAGACGCGAGCGTATCTCCTCCCCGACGAGGAAACAACAATACTGAATGGTGTGGTAATCATGCATACTTTCTAAAATTCACAGATTGTGCATCCCGCGGCAAGAAAGTTCCTCCTCGTCTTGTTGGTGTAAAGAAAGGTAAATTATAATATGAAACTTCACACGCCAGCAATAAAATGCAGCAATAAATATATATTTCCAATTGTTTATATTTCTGTAATTTACAGGTTGTGCATCAGGAAGCAGTGGTTCCGGATGGCGTCACACTGGATGGCAACCGAGGAAAATCGACTTTACAGCAACCCCTGGACCACTGAATGCCGCTGCCCATTTGGAGTCTGAGGAGCCAGCTGATTTCCTGCAGCTGTTTCTCACGGATGAGCTTCTGCAGCACATCGCGGATGCCAGCAATCACTTCCCAGACAATTATTTTCACACAAACCCCAGTGGACAAACACAAGCTCGCCTATTTTCCACGGACCAGCAAAGCCAGACCACAACGAAAGTGTCGGGTCTGTTTGCGCAAAGGCAAACGGAGTGAAACAAGAATGTGGTGTGAACTATGTTGTGTGCCCTTGCATCAAGGCAACTGTTTTATTTTATATCACACAAAAAAAAAGTATGTATGACACTGATGTATTTCATTTTTGTACATAGTTCAACAGTTCAGTCGTTTAGTGTTATGTGCAAATAAATTTATTTTATCAAAAACATATTTTTTGTGCTTTTTTTTGTTATTTTATAGAAGGCATGCATTATTTAGATGTTAGAGGTGTCATAAAAGCCATAAATAATAGTGTCAAAGTTCAAATTATGGTCAAAATGCATCAGTTTACAAAAAGCTCATTTTCTCAGTTTTTTCCCCAGGGATTGGAGTTTTCATGAAATTTAGCTATTTTCAAATGCCGATTGTTCAAGAATGGAAAAAGATAGGAACAAACATTTTTTTTCTGTTGAAAGAAGAGAGTCTCATCTTTCTTCGGGTGTGCTCCATGTCTATATAGCATTAGAATACAATATTCTGTGGGCCTTGCAATATTAGTCAAAACCCAGGAAAACTCTGGGATTGAGTGGGTTGCTCCAGTGAAAATGGCTGGTATTTAATGAGTTAAGACTGGTTAGGACATCCGGCTCGCAGTCCCAAGGTGCAGGGTTCGATCCCGGGACCCAGCTTTCCTGTGTGGAGGTTGCATTTGTGAGTGAGTTTGAGCGCAGATGGTTGTTCGTCTTTGCGTGCCCTGCGATTGGCTGGCAACCACTTCAGGGTGTGCCCCGCCTACTGCCCGTTGACAGCTGGGTAGGCTCCAGCACGCTATCCTTGTGAGAATAAGCGGATTGGATATTACATGTATGTGTTTATGCCCTAGGCCAGGCGAGGGCAAACTACGGCCCGGGGGCCACATGCGGCCCGTTAAAAGTTTTAATCCGGGCCGCCGAACTTGAAAAAAATTTAATGAATAAACCTTGTTAATGTTTTATTTTCTAAACACTGTGGTTTTCAAAGACAAATATTATTGTTGGAATGCTTTTATTCACTTTCATATAAAATTAAATGTATTTTTTTTCTCAGATGAGGTGAGGTTTCCAAAACACTCCATCCATCTGCTCCTGGTCCGGCCCCTCTGTCATATTTTAGAACCCATTGTGGTCCTCCAATCAAAAAGTTTGCCCGCCCCTGCCCTAGGCTTTGTGTCTTTGCTTGGTTGACTGTGTAATGAGTGTATGAATGCATTTCTTTCTACCA
Source organism: Idiotropiscis lumnitzeri (assembly GCF_059441095.1). Taxonomy (NCBI): domain Eukaryota; kingdom Metazoa; phylum Chordata; class Actinopteri; order Syngnathiformes; family Syngnathidae; genus Idiotropiscis; species Idiotropiscis lumnitzeri. The sequence goes on along the minus strand of NW_028283734.1, from coordinate 307,271 downwards.
GACACCTTGGACTTCCCATGGCAGATTAATAATCTATTTTATCTATCCATCAGGGTCACGAATGTCATTTGATGAGTAGAGAATTTAGAGTCTCCAATTAACCTAATATACATGGATTTGCGCATGGAAACCTGAGAAAAAGCCCTTAGTCCTACTTTTCCATCTGAACCACTTTATCCTCACGAGGGTCACAGCCGTGACATCCCAGCTGACTTCAGAAAGTAAGTGGGCGACGACTCATGATCTCTTGGTTGAATAATATTGTTAGGGGCTCAAAATGGCCCTCTACAATAAAATGGCAGAAGAATATTACATACTCTCTGGCAGAAGAATATTGCGTTTTTTTGTTTTGTCCAATTAACTTAAATAAAACTTGGGAAAATTTAATGATTACATGTAAACCAGCTGGTCTTCCCCATACCAAGCCCTGGCTAAAACTGACTGAAAAATGCATGATGTGTGCCTTTTAAACTCCTCGGCCCATCCACTATGCCAGGGATGGGCAAACTTTTTGATTGGGAGGGGGGGGGGGCACAATGAGTCCTAAAATACATTTAATTTTAAACGAAAGTGAACAAAAGCATTACAACAATATATATGTCTTTGAAAAACCACAGTATTTAGAAAATAAACCATTAACAAGGCTTATTCATTTAATTTTTTTCAAGTTTGGGGGGCTGGATTGAAACGTTTAACGGGCCACAAGTGGCCCCCGGGCCGTAGTTTGCCCAAGTGCCCTAAGCCAATTGATTCTAAAAAATAACAGTTTTCTTCATCAAAACAACATTTTATGATCAACATAAATGTTAGTGAGTACATAAAGGTATACTCATTCGATCTATCATAACCCCATGCACTTAGACTGTACAAAAAAAAGAAAATTTTTATTTTAAAACCTAGTATTTCGCCATGACGTCACACGCTAGCGTCAAGTGCTTGGCGCTAAAAACCCGGAAGTAACAGCGGCGCTCGGTTTGAAAGTGGAGAGTAGTTCGGGAGAAATGTTTGTTGAACACGAGGACTGTGGCGTAGAAGATGGTTTAACAGCGATCTAGTGCGCACCCAACCGTGATGGCTGACCAACGAAATAAATGTGGACCGACGGAGTGGACTGACAGGACGTGGAAAACAGGTGTGTGGCATGTGTGCGTGTGCACGAATGTGGTAGCGCGTTCACTATGGTGGCAGCGATCGCAAAGCAGCAGCACCACTCCTTGACAAAAGTATTGTACTTTCTCTGATGTTTTGGGTTTGCTCTGCTTTGGGGTTTGTAGTTCTGGCCACGCAAAAGTAACAAAGCAAGTTCTTGGATGTCTGCTTTTTTCTTGAACTGTTAATTGGTTAACATCGTGGCTCTTATTTTTATCTAATGTATGGAGTTTGGTGGCTATCTATATGCACAACTATATTAGTTGCACTTGAAATTGCATACAGAAAATTAGTATAAATAGGTTACGCTATAAAGTATAACAATATTAACAATCGTTATTGTTGTTACTGTTTATTTATTTTATTTTGCAATAACTGTGCTCCAAGCTTAGCTGTTGTGCCAGCTGCCAAGTAAAAATATGTAATCTCACTCAATAATAGGAATAAATACTTAACTAACATCTCAATTTTTCGGGTTGGGCTGTGGGGGAGGGGAGGGTGGCTGCCTGACATAAAGCAGACTGTCCTGCACATGCGCAGACCAGCCGAGTGTGTGAAGTGTGCGTAAGTGCAGTACCGGGACCGACCACTAGACAGCGATCCTGAGTAATTTTTCCGCACACACATTTCTAGCACACTCGTCTTGTTTTTGTGACCTTCCTGGGAAGCCCTGAAACTTTGACAGGACCTCCCCCTGAGCTTCTTATCACTGAATTCAATGCTCTTTTTTGTGGGGCCCAGATTTTTGGTCCCCACAAAAATTTTGGTCCCCTACAGTGGGTGTGCTGTCCGATGTTGGTCCCCAACATGTAGCTTATACAAACACACACACACACCCCTACTTGTTTTTGTGACATTGTTGGGCCACCTGAGCAAAACTCACATTGTGGGAACCACCCTTTCTAGTGGTTGTACAGCTCTGAAAAAAATCAGGCAGTGTCCAGGAATTTAGTTAAACACAAAAACCACTTCAAATTACCAATTAATGACCTGGAGGTCAAATGAGTGACTCAAGTGCATGTAATTCAGTCACTGTAGCCCAAAGATTCTCTGGGCCAGTGGATGAACCATTATTCGTCTTGGACAGCATTGAAGCAGGCCGTAGCCTGGTTTCTAAAGCTGAAAGACTTACTGACAGAGTAAAGGAAAATAGAAAGGAGTTAATCACATTAGGTGAAGAAGGCAAGATGAATTTATTCAAGAGAACTGTCAAAGGAAAGTATTTGACCTGCGACGACTTGGATAAAGCAGAAAGAGAACTTGTGAAATACTGTCAAAGGCGAAGTTTCAAAAAAGATTTAGCCATATTTGAAAAACAAAAAAGGGTGAAGAAAAGTAGCCCACTTTACAAGTTCAATATAGTACTTCAAGATGGTGTCATGAGGGTTGGTGGACAGTTGAGCCACGCAGCCATGCCTGAAACAGCAAAACAGCAAGCCATCTTGCCAAGGATTCACATAACACAAAGCTAGTCCTGAGATACATTCATGAGATTACAGCTCACGCTGGAAGGAACCACATGATGGCTAATCTGCATCAACAGTTTTGGATACCTCGAGCTGCTAGAGTCATCAGAAGAGTGCTACCTGACGATCCGCCTTTCAAGAGAATTGGCGTTGATTATTTTGGTCCATTCTAAGTAAGTAGGGTTAGAGGACAAGTAAAGAGATACGGCGTGATTTTTACATGTCTCGCTGTACGAGCCGTACATCTGGAAATTGCATCTTCACGTGACACAGATGCTTGTCTCAACGCAATCCGAAGATTTCTTGTCAGAAGAGGACAAGTGAGAGAGATGTATTCTGATAACGGAACCAACTTTAGATCAGCTGACAGTGAAATGAAGAAATCAATCAAAGAATGGAACACTAAGTAAATCGAGAAACACTTGCTGCAAAAAGGTATTCAGTGGCATAGCAATCCCCCAGCAGGTTCCCACCACGGAGGAAGCTGTGAGCGACTTATTTGGTCTGTGAGAAAAATCCTGAATGTCACTGTAAAAGAACAAATTTCGGGTGAAGAAAGTCAATATACCTTGCTTGGTGAGGCTGAAGCAGTTATAAACAGCAGGCCTATCACAAGGACATCTTCCGACCTCAACGACTTGGAAGCACTCACACCCAACACTCTGTTGTGGCTGAAGGTCAAACCTGAGTTACCTCCTGGAGTCTTCTGTAAAGACGACCAATACGCCCCAATACGTACCTCTGGGAATGAGCTGGTCAGCTCTTTAAAGAGTATTATGTAAGTTGAAATACATTAATCCATTTTTCTTTTTTGGACCATCTTTAACTGTGTAGTGTGTAATGTCTAAAATACAAAATGATCAGATTTTAGGGTGCAGTTGACGACTGTGGCACAGGTCCTCGCTCTACAAGTGCTAATAGTCTTCGGCAAAGAGAAAAATCTGCCATAAGGTACAGAAAACATTGGCATCAGAGTAAATGGATGCATGTTTTTGCAATGTGCGAGGAAACTGGCGAACTCAGAGAAAACTACGCAGGCTTGGGAGAACATGCAAACTCTACACAGGAAGGCCGGAGCCGGAATCGATCCCACAACCTCTGCATTGTGAGACCATCGTGCTCACAAGTCGCCCACCGTGGCGGCCGTCCATTATGAATGCCATCCCACCATCCATTATCTGTACGGCTTCTCCTCACAAGGGTTGCGGGGGGTGCTGGAGCCTATCCCAGCTATCTTGGGGCAGTAGGTGGGGTACACCCTAAACTGGTTGCCAGCCAATCGCAGGTCACACAAAGACAAACAACCATCCGCGCTCACACTCACACCAATTTAGGGTGTCCAAACAACCTGCCATGCATGTGTTTGGAATGTGGGAGGAAACCGGAGAACCCACGCAGGCGTGTGGGAAACATGCAAACTCCAAACAGGAAAGCCGGAATCAATCCCGCGACCTCTGCATTGTGAGACCATCGTGCTAACAAGTCGCCCACCATGCATCCCTGCTAAATAAATGATTAATTTTTACATTTTAGTATTTGTAAGCGATCTTGTGTTCATGACAGCATTTTCAACAGTGTGGGTGTTTGTATGAAAGCATTTCACTCGTGTATGGGCATGAGCATGTTTCAGTTGTATTTATGAATAACAATAATTTCACAATTGTGCCTGAGCGCCTTTCACTGGTGTGTATGAGAATGTTTCACCTATGTGTATGAGCGCATTTGACGAGTGTATGAGCAACAACTATTTCACTAGTGTGTATGAGAGCGTTTCACTCGTATGTATGATAGCGTTTCATAAGTATGCATGAGCAACAACAATTTCACTGGTGTGTAAGAGTGCATTTCAGAAGTGTGAAGCGATTCCTGACTTTTGTCCCCAACGGCACCTCATACTCCCCATCTCCCGCTCACTTCTCCTGACCCCATGAGCCATCCCCGTTGCTACTACATGGAGATTTGATGTGTTTTTTTGTTTTTTTTGTTATTAGCTTCTTCAACATCTCTTCTGATTCTCATCTCTTCTCTGGCGCTCGTCTCCGCCTGTCTGATTTGAAGTCGACCTCAGAATTTGCACTATTTTGACATGACTTCTGTGGTAATCACTACTGACATATTGTGTCATTTGCTCAATAATACATTAAAATTATAATAAATAATAAAAATGGGTCCGGTGCCGAGCTCTGGCTTCATATCTTTAAAAGTGGTCTTCTCAAATCTGTTACTAATGGCCTCTAAATCGGTTGTGGTAGAGAAGGGGCAAATTAGACCTTATGGCATCTTAATTTGGTCAAGTCTTGTACCCATTTTCAAGGCCAGCGACTATTGCTTTAGCTATATACAAGAAAAGGATTACTCTGAATATACACAACAACAAATCCCAGATGTCCATCCCAAATGTTGTTTCAAAATAATCCAGTTCAGATGATAAACAAATGTATTGGTATGTTGAGGTCATTATTTCAAATCAAAATATACACTTCTTTTTCAGACAATGGGGAGGATCGAAGAAGTGGAAAAGTTGCAGGAGTAACTTCAAAACAATGCAAAGAGACAGAATCTGGAAGAATGTCAAGTTTGTCCATGTTTATATTTCTGGAATTTAGTGGGCGTGGATCTCGAAATGTTTGGGGATGGTTCGGGCTGCCAGACAAGACTTTCACTGCGAGCGCTGGACCACTGGATGCTGCGGCAAACAGCGGACTTCTTGCAGCTATTTATTACCAACAAGCTACTCCTGCACATCAATGATGCGGATGGCACAGACTGCTTTGCAGACAATTATTTTGAGGCAAAACCAAGAGGTCTGTAAGCACTCTGAAAACAAAGTAAAATATTTGACACCCACGGCAAAGAAAGCCATGCTACAGCATAGGGCTGGGCGATAAACCGAAAATTTACCGTTACCGAAATTTATTACAATGACCGAAATCATTTTGCCCATGTCGGAAAATTCGATGAATAAAAAAAGAAAAGCCTTTTGTCTGCGGCAATGTTCATGCCCCTTTAAGACCGCTACAGCGCCTCTAGTCATGTGACTCCACCCGTCTGTCGCTCTCGTTGCTGGCGATTCAAATCCAGAAGCTTTCTCACCACCCACAACACAACCATGCTGTGCTGAAAGTTCAAAGTGAGAAGCAAGGTTCGACAAGTGACAACAGCCCATGAACGGAGGCGACACCATACGAGAGAACGTCTCAGAGGTGGACGCGATAGCCTAGCACATAGCTAAAGATAAAGCTCGTCTAGTTACGTGGCGCGCACAGGATTTAAACGCTTCATGAAAGCCGTATTTCCCGATATGGACTACATCGGGCCGGGAGCTTAGACATGTCAAGCATTTTGCATCTACATCCGACTTGTGGTCGGGTCGCAACATGGATCCCTGATTGAGCCTAACTGTGCATTCCATAGATGACAAGTGGCGACTGCGCAGCAGAGTACTCGAGACGGCACATTTTCCCCGATAATACCCACTTGTTTATTTGGCTTGCATTGACATTTTCTTTCATTTTATTTCGCGTTTTTTTATTTGCCATTATTTACATCATGAGAGCATCTTGGCGCAATCTATTTGCAGAAAAAGATTTCGCAAGAGGTACCCTTTTTCTTTGTGACATTGTTCAAGTCATGCAAAGCAAGCTCAGGGTTCGCGGTTAACCGCTTCCCGATTGCCCGGGGCAAGTGAAATTTGGCCACGGGCAAGGTAAAATTATGGGCAACTTGCCCGACCGGGCAAGCATTTTTTAAAGCAGCCAAATATCTTTAATTTTGACGAAAACGGTGGTGTGATCTGTTTGTGTGCACTGTATGGTGATGGTTTAACCCAGACAACCCCTTATGTTTTGGTATGGTCCATTGGCCTTATCGGGGGTAATGGGCGGGCGCTACGGGGATCAGTTAGTTCAGTGAATGTCGAGTTAAAGTGGACGTCAATAAATCCCGCAGTATTGGAACTCGCTGTCGTAGCATCCTCATTTGAAGTTTGAAAAACACAACAAAAACCTACGATATTTTGGCCGAAAATTGACAGCCGGAAGTTTTCTTACCTTCTGCACATGTTTACGAGTGGCGACGAGTTCGTTCAAATCCGAACATTTCGGATTCCTCTGACATGACTAAAATAGCTCGAATATTTTTAAGTAGACAATTCAGTTGTGAGTAAGGAAGGGAGTAATATTTGATTATTGGCTGTTAATTCATTAGCTCCATGATGTGACCTGACATAGTGTCAGTGACTGTGTTCTGTTTATGCTATGAAACTTATGGAGGCAGCACCACAGGCACTGGTCTTAAAGGAATACACAAATTTGCCACACTCATAATTTACTCATGTGATTCCTCAATTAATACGCTCTCCTGGACTTAAAATTGATCATCTGGATTGCTGTAATATCATTTTCCCAATTTAACATGCAGATTTGTTAATTATTAAAACTACAATTAACATTTTCAATAACTGCACAGGATGATACATTTGCTCTTGTGAGTAGGGTTTCATGGTTGATGATGAAAACAAGATTAATTTATGCTTATCAGATTATATGTTTATTTACATTTGTGGCGCACATTTTACAACCATAAACATTTTATTCTTAGAGAAAAAAAATTGTCACTTGCCCAAGTCGGGCAAGTAATTTGGCCACTCGGGCAAGGCAAATTTTAGTGGCACTTGCCCTATGGGCAAGCAGTTTTTAAAGTTAACCGCGAACCCTGCAAGCTATTTGGAATGTTCATACAAATGATTTTTGTACTTTTATTTTTCATTGAAAGTAAAGTGTACCAGTTGGTCAATAAAAAAAACAGTCAATATGCAATTCCTGCATTTATTTTGATTTTAGTCCACGTGGGAATTTATTGTGCATTTATCGTTATTGAGGTAAAATTGCTCGATTTCTCGCGATATTGATTTGAGGTCATATCGCCCAGCCCTTCTACAGCATGTATACAGTGTGAGACGTGTTGTGTTCACTTGCTCCAAGGCAATTGTTTTTAAGTGTATACCACATACCCAACGAATTGTGTAATTTGTATGGCGGGGTGTACACATGCGTTGCAAAAACACATGCACACACTGTCACTCACGCACTTCCGTATATAGTTTATTTCAGCACCTTTTGTCATGCTGTTTTTATTTTATAGAAGGAAAGCATTATTTTGATGTCTGAGCTGTCACGAAAGAAAAAATAGAACTGTTGAAGTCAAGTCAAGCTTGTGCTTGAAATGTTTGTTCTTAGTTTCTCAGTTTTTCGTGAGCAATGGGAATTCAGTTATATTCAAACGCTGTCAGGTAAAGGCTCCATATTTTTATAGCATTATAGCACACTATTCTGTGGGCGCTAGAATTGAAGGGTTTGCGTTAGTAAAAATAGGTGGGATTAAATGAGCTGAAGTGTATCTCTTGAGTGCTCCTTAAATATTTGCCTGTGTTGGTATATTTTATTTTGGTCGTGTCATGTTTATTCTTACGCTGAAAGAGACATGAGGTGTTCGAAAAAAATAAATGATTTTTTTTTTCCCGGTCAAAACTACCAATGGTGTCTGTTTTTTTTCCCTCCGTGAAATGTACGAGTTATCACTTTGACGCACATGATGTCACGTGGCTGGAGGACTGGAAACTTGCACGAACAACATTTACGTTGAAATGTAACAATGACACATATATCGACATCTAACAAACATGCATGGGCATCTAACATTGACACTTACATTGACGTCTATAACATAAACCATTACAATCACATCTAACAAACACGGACATCTAACAGACACATCGACATCCATCATAAACATTTACATAGACATCGACATCTAACCAACCTCTACATAGACATCTTACACACATCGACATCTAACAAACATTTACATAGACATCTAACATAAACACATCTAATATAGACACATAGATTGACATCTAACATCGACACATTGAGATCTAACATAGACATACATTGACATCTAACATAAGACTGTTACATCGACAACTAACATCGACACAAGGCTTTGTCAAATGACACGTCATGACGACATATACAGAGACACAAGGCACAACAGCATATTTTTGGTACAAATTGAACCCGATATGTTAGCTACCTCGTTCGACTTAAAGGGTTAGCGAACTTGTTATGGTGCTTGAGGCGTGGTGGCTACCCAGCTCGTGTAGTGTATATTAAACTTAAGTTAATAATTTATGACCAGTAAACACGGATGTTGTAACGCAAAACAATGTTCAAATGTTAGTTTTTTTTCAACACATTTCATGAGAAAAAGCTCTACTTGTCTGTGAGAAATGTATGTTGTAGACCCATTATATAACACAATATTACACAATTTTACATTGGAATTTCATTTAATAAAACATTGACAATTATCTTTACAAACACTGTGTATGATTCATCTTTTCATTTGTTGTTCAATGAGCAAAACAGTGGCGATCAAAACAGTGCAAATTAAATGACATTTTATAGGTATCTGGTTGCAATACAGTGAACCCTCGCTACTTCGCGGTTCACCTTTCGCGGGTTCAGTGCTTCGCGGGTCTAAAAAATATTCGGGGGCATTGTAGTTTCGCCGAGCGGCACGACGGGGCGCTGGAGTGGTTAGACGGCCGGCGTCCGCCGAAGAAGAACGTGGGCGAAGAGGAGAGTGGACAAAGAAGAGCACGTTCCCCCGGGCACGATTTGGGGCGACGTTTCGCGCGGTTCGGACCGTACCAGAGCTCCGGCCAGCGTGCGTGGCAGTTAAGCCGAAGAGGAACAACTTCCGCCCGGGCACTAGCGGGGCGACATTTCGCTCCGTTCGGGACCGTGCGAGAGCTCCGGAGGAGACCGGCCGGCGTGCGTGGTTGTTAAGCCGAAGAGGAACACCTTCCGCCCGGGCATGAGCGGAGCGCGAGGCTGTCAGTTATGAATGAATAAATGAATAAATAAATGAAGAATGCCAGGGCACACCGGACGGCGTACCAGCAGGTAAAAGTCGAAGTAATTAAATAAATACAAAAAGAAGTAATTGAATAAATACAAAAATAATGGCTGGGGAATAAAAAAATGTTTTAATAATTTTTTTTTTTTGTTATAACATGAATTTCACCCTCTCTCTCTCTACCCGTATATATATATATATATATATATATATATTATTATTTTATTTATTTATTTTTTTAAGCATTTTTGAAGGTGCGCCGCTACTTCGCACTTTTTTTTTAAAGCATTTTTGAAGGTGCGCCGCTACTTTGCACTTTTTTTTTTTTAAGCATTTTTGAAGGTGCGCCGCTACTTCGCGGATTTTCAGTTTTCGCGGGTGGTCTCGGTCCCCATTAACCGCGATAACCGAGGGTTCACTGTAGTAAGTTACATTCTAATTTACATTGACAGGTAATGGAAATGACTACTGGTAACCTCAATTGAACTGTATTTCAGTCAGAATGCCTCAAACATCATAAAAAAATAAAACGTTGAGTATTATTTCTCCTTCAAAATGTCAGAAGAAATACTCTATAATGGCCTGACGACATTAACATAGCTTATAGTATATAGCAGGGGTGGGAAAACTTTTTTATTGGCGGGCCACAATGGGTTCTAAAATTTGACAGAGGGGCTGGACCAGGAGCAGATGGATGGAGTGTTTTGGTAACCTCATCTCATCTGAGAAAAAAAATACATTTAATTTTAAATGAAAGTGAACAAAAGCTTGTCTTTGAAAAACCACACTATTTTGAAAATAAAACATTAACAAGGTTTTTTTTTTTTTTTTTCAAATTCGGCGGGCCGGATTAAAACGTTTAACGGGCCGCATGTGGCCCCCGGGCCGTAGTTTTCTCACGCCGGTATATAGCATAGCGGCATAGGTTCCCTCGTCAACATCAAGTGAGTTACCCTCTTACCAAGACCAAAATACGGGGCTCTCCATCTCCCGGTCACTTCTCCAGACCCCAACAGTCACCCTCGTTGCGAGAACTTGGAGATTCGATGTTTATTTTTTTTCCGCTTCTTCAACTTCGTGTCTGATTCTTTTCTCTTCTCTGGCTCCAGGATTCCGCTGTCAATCAGATGACGATTGAGGCGGGACTTCCGGTTCAAAGTCACCCTCAGAGTTTGCAACCATTTGAGATGGCTTCTGTGGTAATAACAACTGTCATAGGTGCAATTTGCTCTATAAAGCATTAAAAAAAAAAAAAATAAATAAATTACAAAAAATAGTCAAGTACAGCACTCGTCTCATAAACTAGGTAAGAATTTAGCGTTACTAACGTTGCTACACTATAAAGAGTGTTTTACTGACTAGCTAAACCCAGTTTGCTTAAACTGATCGTACACTGGACTAAATCTTACCGTTGTCTTTTTACAAATGGATTATGAAATTGTTGCAGAAATTGTTTTGCTGTGACGGAGGGCAAGTTTTATAAGGTTCGTTCATCGGGAAGGTTTTATATTAGACGAGGATGGTCTTGTTCTTCGGATTTTTTTTTTATTTATAAAAGGCCGAGCATTTGTATTTGCGCTCAGACTGTGTTGCACAGTGCACACGAACCAAAAGCTCTAAAGAAAACACAATACCCGATCCAAACGGAGGGACGTGTTATCTTTATCTTCCACACCGCCTATCTTGTACTGGCTTGCGGGGAGGTGCTGCCGCCTATCCCGTCTGACTTTGGGCGAAATGCGGGAGGGACGACCTGAACAGAGAAATACAAAAAGAAGCAGTACAGCGTCAGTGTAACTCCTTACGGGATAATATCCTCGTCGCATAAACAAGGTAAGAATTTCACGGTATGCATTTTGGTGAACTATAAAGCGTGCTTTACTGACTGGAGCGACGTCGAGTTAGCCTAAATGTATCGTGCATTGGACTAAATCTAGCAAGTTAGAATTATACGATTTGTTCTTCGGGAAGGTTTTATATTAGAGGAGGAATTAAGATCTTGCCCTTCGGACATTTTTTGTGATAAAAGGCCGAGCATTTGCATTTGCGCACAGTATTAGTCCACGAAACAAGAAATACCCATGTACAAATAACTTGCAATTATAATAGTTGGAGCTGTAACAAAGTGTTTTTCATACGGTGTTGTATAAATTAGCAGGAAATTAGAACACAAATTAAAACACGTACAGTAGATACAAGAAGAACAACGACAGTCACATGTTGAGTCGAAAGCTAAAGAATAAAAATGTGTCTTCAAAACGTTTTAAAAGTGGACAGAGAGGGGGCTTGCCTAACATTCAATGGAGAGTCAGGGAATGGACTCCGAGTGCAAGTTTCAGGCCATCTATCTCAAGAAAGAGCTTCTGATGCACCTCAAACGGGTACTGCAAATTTAGTAAGTTCAGCGCATAGTTAATTCCCATGAGCAGGAGACTGGCAACATTTCCACAACCTCATTTTCTTAAGCAACAATGGAAACAGAGGCATGGGATGTGTCTTCTTGTCCCTCACTTGCTTGGAAGACATAGAGTACGTGTGTCAAACTCAAGGCCCGGGGCCAGATCTGGCCCACAACCTAATTTTATGTTGCCCGCAAAGGGCAAATCATCTGCATCAACTTCCTGTTTCTAGCATATTTTCTTCACAACAACACTGAGATATGAGATATTGCCAATTATTTGTTACCAATCCTCCCCTTTTAAAATAAATTGAAAAATTGTTGAACAATTACTTACTAGCTTCTGATTTCAAAACTGGCTTTCCAATCAATTTATATGGGTTCACAGTCCCTCTGAGGGAAACCACAACTACGATGTGGCCCGTCCATAAAAATGAGTTTGACACCCCTGACATAGACCTTCAGTATTTGCTTGGCCTGGTCCTCTTTTGCTTGTTCTCTGCTGACTTCCTGAAAGAGCATATACATCCATGGTTAGGTGCATAATGTCCCAAATTTGTGTTTGCTTTTTATAGTTCTGAATATCGCTGTCTTCAGGCAGTATCCAAGAAGCTCCAGAATCTTCACCTTGCAGGAGACTTCCAATGGCACGTTTTTGCAATCATTAACACTGCATCATCCAAAGAGAGCAAACCATTTTCAACATTTGAGATTGGTCAGTAATATTTACAAGTAACACCCACTCGTGTGGATTGACCAATAGATTAGATCTAGAAAAACATGAAATTACTCAAATTATGACAACATGTTTCAGCCGGACACCAGTGATATGTGACAGTATTTGCAATCTGCATTACATGTTTATAACAGCATATATGAGAATCAAAAAATAAATAAAAAGGGCAATGAAAACGGAAATTAAAATAGAAACCTCAACCTCAAGGATAGGATTTTTGTAGAAATCTCAAAATCGAAACTTTGGACCTTCTGATTTATTTTGTCAATTACCCGAAAGTAACCTTTGCCAAATGCCAACCCTTTAGCCAGAGCAGGTCACATACTGGCAGCAATTAATTTATTTGAATATTGTGACAAATAAAAATGTTTGCTGCACAGTCTATGAGTTAATTGCAGCTTTAAAAACGTAATACTGTTGTAATTTACCTGGTAGTCCGTGATGAGTTCCTCTGCAGACTGTCCGAGGAATTTCATCAAGGAATGGATTATGCCCTCCCTTCCAGCTTCAACGTTTTGCTATTTAAAAAGACACAAGATGATTAAGTGTCTTAAATAAATAAAAGCTCACATATGCATTGCTTACATCCCAAAAAGTGCATCTCAACTTTAAATAAAAAAAATAGCAAGATATCCATAAGCTCTAACAGATCTTTTATTGTTTTATTCTGTTAATGCTTATGATGGACTTATCCAAAATAGTTTGATGCAAATTCTATTTGCAGTAATAAAACACAACCCTCTTACATGACTGAGTGAACTGAGCATAGGTCTTATTTCAGTGCCAGTAACTCAGCCTTTTTTTCCAAGTATCTCCTTCAATTCCAGGGTGTAAAGTTCCATCTTGGTTAGCCAGGTTCTCTTAAATTGAACATATGTAATTTGTTTGAACTCTTTCTTAATCTGAAACATTTTTCCCTCAATTAGAACATTTTCAAAATTAAGAAATCTAAATCACGATTTAAATTTTGATTAATCGTCCAGCACTAGAAGATACAGCAGCAGGTATTACTCCTCCTCTAAAATAATAAAGGCAGTACAATCATCACTTAATTTGACACAGAGTTTGGATTAATTGCTGGACTATGGTCTGATATTTGTCCCACTTGAAACTAAATCTGAATATTGGTTATTTGAATGTGAATATCTTAACTTTGATATTTGAATTGAAACCTGAATGTTTTGAATTGAACACTGAATTATTGAATTGAAAAACTGAATTCGAATTACATAAATTGTATATTTTTAATTTGATTCTGAATTTTTCGATCATAATGTTTTTGTTAAGAACTATATCCCAATAAACTTGAATGTAGGACTTTAAAATGCGTTTTTAATTCCTCAAAAAAAAGGTCTCCTCACCAAAAATTCAATACTGCATATGCTCAAATTCAGTTTACTAAGTAAAAATTCAAGACTCAGTGACAGACATACGGGAGCTTTAGGGTGCCTCAAGGATGTGCAATGGATTCCAATCACCTTCCACCTATCACATCAACCCCCCATCCTTCAGCAGATCCACTGGCTTCCAGTCAATCAACAAATCATTTTCAAAATTCTTCTATATATTTTCAAATCTATGGCTGGCGACCAGTTCAGGGTGTAGTGCGCCTTTCGCCCGTAGTCAGCTGGGATAGGCTCCAGCACCCTCCCGTGACCCTGTACCGGATAAGCGGAGTGGATAATGACATGACACATGACTTTCAAATCTCTTCACAACCTCGCCCCTCCCTACCTTTCAGACATCATCCATATTCCCACTCCATCCCGCGCTCTCCGGTCTTCATCCTCCTCACTCCACCCCTTGCCTGCCACCATGGGGGACAGAGCCTTCAGCGATTCGGTTCTCCAGCTCTGGAACTCTCTCCACCTGACCTCTGTAATTGCACCACCCTCCCTGTGTTTAAAACTAAACTCAAAACCAATCTGTTCCGCCTTAATTACTCTCTCCAATTCCAGATATGTCCCTCATCCACTTTATTGTATTTTATCCTGCTTGATTTACGTGTTGGTGTTTCTACCCGTATTTGTGTTTTTACTTTCGTATTTTACTCTGTACAGCGGCCTTGAGTGTCCTGAAAGATGCTTCCAAAAAAAAAAAAAATATATATATATATATATATATATAAACACACACACACACACACACACACACACACACACACACATATATATGTTGTTTGTTTTTTTTTCATGGTGGAAAAAAATTTAATCTAAATAACTCTAATGAATTTGTCTTTTATCATGGTGGTCTGTAGGATGAATTGGATCAAGAGCCTGCCAAGTGCACCATGGTGGTGTTTGTTGTCCGGGAGGAAGAGGATCTTCAGCCACCACATTACATCGGGGCAGTTATTGTAGGTGTGAAGGTTCTTTGTCAGTTGCCATCTCTTGCACATAGATGTGTGATGCTGTTTGGCCTCATCTCTCCACTAAACCTGTCTTACCTAAGTAAGTTAAAACACGCTTTTGATGCACCACAAAAAAATACTCATGGAGATAGAACCAAACAAATTGACACGAATAGTGTGCGGTTTGAGTGTCAAACTAAATATTTGATAGCCCAAAAAAAAAACATTTCAGAATGTACTTTTTAACCGTTTGTAGGTTGTATTCAGAGAAAAAAACTACAGCATTTTTCTAAAACAAAATTACATCAATTTAATGTCTTTATTCCAAAGTAACAAATATATATATATATATATATATATATATATATATATATATATATATATGTGTATATATATGTGTATATATATATATATACACAGACCAGTTGTCCTTTCATTTTACCATGAAGAGTCCTGAGACCTCTATGGCCCTGGTTAGACGACCACCCACCGCTGTGTTGTTGGGAATAAATGTGCAACATTGTTCACCGAACATAGCACAAACACCACCTCTCTCATCCAACAATACATCAACAGTCATCCTGTTTCGGAATGCCATTAGAGATTGGTTGATAGCCGTTCATGCACAGTTTCAAACCCACTTTGCGTCCAATTACCTAATTTTTGCACGTTGTGATGATGCAGTTGACCTGTCTGCGTTCTTTGTTCTTCGTTCGAGGACTCAAATCCTGTTACTTGATCTGTTAATTTACACTTACTTACTTACTTACACTAAGGAGAACACCGATGGCTTCCATGTATGTTGAATCATTTTTTATTTTTTTTTTGCCGTGATACTCTGCTTTCTCTTTTTTAACGTCACCGATGTCCTGTCATGACATTGGACAGTTCACACAGTTTATTAACAAACAATATAAAACATACCATTTACGATCAATCAATTACATTTTGTGAAATGGCACTCTCCAGAAACTACCAATAATCTATAAGCAGGGCCTAGTTATGAAAAACACATACAGATATGCACTAAGTCTCAAAACCTTTTACATTTTTGGGTGATTTATCAAATGATCTATCATATCCACACCACCACCAGATTTCCCCTCTTGATAGTGGATTGAAGTTTATTTCAACCACTATCAAAACCAGACACAGTGGTGGTGAAAAGATTCCTAACCGCTTAGCTCTGTCAGCAACATTAATGCTATTTAAATTTTCAAGAGCAACTATCATAGAAAACATGTTCATCTACATCAACTCTAGTCACAGGATACACGCTGACCCAATCCATACATGTATTATCAAGATAAGCATTAATATAATATCAATAATACAATTTCATTTGCTTATTTTGGATATCTCGTTGTCCAATTGCTATCTTTTCACGAAAGTACAGACTTTCTCCTGTAACTTTGTTCTGTGGACCAATAGTTGCCCACTTGAGTATTACTCATGGTTCCAACTCAAATCTATCAACATGTCGTCCAAGCTCCACAAATATGTCCCATCACTTTTTTTTTTTCAATTATCTGCTTGGTGTTTGCAAATCCATTTTGATTAGTAATTGGGATTCTTACTGTTGGTATTGTACTATAGTCACATCATAGTTTGTTTATGTAACTCTGGGTTGTTCCCACATATAACACAACAACAAAAATATCAGAATAAAATTGTATACATCCAACATAGAACAGCTGCTTTTAACCACTTCAGGGTCATTTTGTCTGAAATATCCCCTCTACTTAGTCTGGTGTCTTATGAAATAAGACCACCCTATCATCAGACTTCCGCTCATCTCCTTTGTAGGAGATTTCAACCAAAATGACCTTTTTACATGTGTCAAATGAACCAATGTTGACTCTTCTACTATATTTACAGCTGTGAGAGCTGTCAATAAAACTAAACATGGCATTCCCCCTTGGGTAATTACATATGTCTTATCTTCAAACGTCTTTCAAGCATCCAGTCTCCTGGCTCCACTAGTTTAGTGCCCTGCTAGGAGACAGAAAGATCCTCACCACTCTAAATTTGTGCCTGTCTTTGTTTTTCTAACACTTTTCACATGTAGTCAGCTAAAGTTGCTTCAGCATCTATTTCCCATTTGTTCTTAAATTTGAGGTATTCTATAAGGCCTTCCAAACAATGTTTTACAACGTCTCGGTCCTAAATACAATGAAATACAATACAGTGCAACTCTCTGTATATAACTCAAATTAACTCACATAAACACATTTACAGTAGATACCAGAAAAACAACAGAACAGCAACAGTCTCATGCTGAGTCAAAGGCCCGAATATTCATCTTCAAGCGAGGTTTAAAAGTGGACAGAGAGGCGACTCGCATAACATTCAATGGAAAGTCACAGTGCTTGTCGTTTTTACAAACAGTTTTACTAATTTCCATACACTGTGTCCACTGCCTCCCCGTTTCCTCAATGCATAGCCTTTTCACTTTTTTTTTTTTTGTTCATTCTTTTCACCAATCCAGAGCTTTGAGGGTGGTAAGCACAATTATCTTTCAAATCAACGTGAAACATTCCTATCTCTTTCACAAGTTAGTTAACAAAATGGGTACTATTATCACTGTTTATTATTTTCAGGAATACCATATCTCGGAATGATATCCTTACAAAGTACTTTTGCCACTGTCAATGCATCTGGATTTGTTGGTTAGAAAGAGTTCTAACCATTTCGAATTCACATCTATGATGACCAAACATTTATTTTATTTTTTTTCTTCACTTTGGTTTTTATCAAATAAGTCCATATGAATAATTTGAAATGGATATTGTGGTGTAGGAAAGCGTCCTCTGCGTGGACTCAAATTACCTTGTGAATTGTGTTTCGCACACGTTAAACATGCCCTACAAAAATGTTTCGAATAAGCATTAAAGCCGTAAGCCGTATAATAACGTAATATCTGATGCACCATTTCCCCTGTTGAGACATGTGTTATCCCATGACTCAATATAGCAGCCCATTTGTAAAGATTATTGTTTGGTCATACAGAGATCACGTAGCGATGTTACACCATTTTCCTCCAAAGCCTTTGTTTAACTTTGGGACTTCTATCACTAAAACGTGTATGTCCGCAACAGCTTCTTTAGCTGTATTGTCTGCAATGTGTATTCAAGGAAAACACTTATGCAATGTATGCGCTACACATTTTAAGACGACTATATGTGTAAATAGTAACACAATTTACTCTCTTTAGTTTACACGCTTTTGTTTAAGATACTAATTCTGTTGCATGAGCTGAGTAATTTGAGGAGTAACTGCTAAGTTCTTTTTCCCAGTGTCATTTGATACAACTACAGTATTTTATTTATTTATTTATTTATTTATTTCCATCTACAAATAGCACTTCTCCGTTTTCTGAAGGCGAATCTTTTTGATGCCTTTACTTTTGGTTACTTTTTTCTACTAACTCATAACAATCTAGTTTTGTACCATCCTCCTGACATAATAATGACAGCCGGGTTTAATGTTGTACATCTCTCTATAATCAGATGTGGTTTTGATAACAATGTATTCATACACTATAAATGTCCCGCCGGTGACAAAAACGTCATGTTCATCAGCAAAAGCAATGCAGAAACCGCACGTGGTACTCTCAAAACCAGAGGATGGAACAAAACTATGGTTGCACTTGTTTCTGCAATTTCCAGATTGTGGGACTAATAAAAGACCATCTTTATCTTAATCTTATATCTACAGCAATAGATACTGCATTAACTGTTCTCATGCAGTGCTTCAATGCACATTCTACGTTGTCTAGTTTGGAATAGAAGTATGCGATTGGTTTCATCTTATCTCCATGTTTCTACACTAAAACTAAGGCCTTTTGCATCTGGACAAAGGGTCAGTGCCATACTTAATACGAACACTTGTTTCCTTTCACAAAAGCTGAATATGCTTTATCAGTCCAGTGTAAGGACAATGTCATTTAGAGGTTTTCCTCATTCATCATTTTACTCAGTGGCACAGTAATTTCTGCATAATTTGGAACTCAGACTTTACAATAATTTGTTAATCTTAAGCATGTTAATTTTATTTTTATTTCCTATTTTTCTAACTTTATGACTCATTTTACTTCAACCAGTTCTACCTCAAAGTGAACAAGTACACATCAATGTTATTTGTAGTCTCTAATTTCTTCTCTGCTTTAATTCCTTGGATGTTAAGATGGCGGCGCGCATGGACGCAGCGGCTAACAGCTCCCCCTCACAGTGCTCCTTATTACTTTTTATTAGTGTTTGCTTGCTCTTATTGGCATCAACTGAGGCACAACATCGATATACCCGCCAGGACATCGTGAACATTGGATATCGATGCGAAATAACCATCACAGAGGAATTTTGCTATGATCGCAAAATTCCGAACGAACTGGCGAGGCTGCCCGGCTCACCGTGGCTGGTCATCGGGACCGGGAGGCGGCGCAGGCGACGCAGAGAGAGGAAGCAGAAGCGAGGCTGCAGGTCCGGTGTCTTGCAACGGCTGCGACGGCAGCCCCATAGGCAACCACTACCGAGTCTGCACCTCACCAACGCCAGATCCGTGGTCCACAAAATCGACGACCTGGGATTACAAATCCTGGGAAACCGCTATGTGCGCGATAGCAGTGTGATCGTCGTCACGGAAACCTGGCTGCACGCAGACGTCCCCGACGCTAGCATCCAGCTGGCCGGGCGCTCGCTACATCGCGCGGATCGGACGAGGGACACCGGTAAGAGGAGGGGCGGGGGGCTCTGTGTTTACGTGCATGAGAACTGGTGCGGCGATAGCACGATCGTCGAGAAGCACTCTTCCCCCGACATCGAGTTCATGTCCGTTAAATGCCGGCCTTATTTTCTCCCGAGGGAGCTAACGGTAGTGATTCTCACAGCTGTTTACATCCCTCCCGACGCTAGCACTAGCACGGCGCTCTCGCTACTCGCGTGCGTCATCAATAAACATCAGCGGGCGCACCCTGATGGCGGTCACATTGTAGCGGGAGACTTTAATAAGGCCAATTTAAAGACTGTACTCCCAGAGTTTCACCAGCATGTCAAGTGCCCGACGAGGGGAGACAACACTCTCGACCATGTGTACTCGAACATCAAGCACGCATACAGAGCCCTCCCACTCGCCCCCCTCGGCCAGTCAGACCACCTGTCCTTGCAGCTCGCACCTGCGTACACCCCTCTCAGGCGCAGATTCAGGCCTACCACAAAGACTGTGAAAACCTGGCGTGACGACGCCATGAGTGAATTACAGGACTGCTTTCATGACACAAACTGGGACCTCTTTGATCATCAGGACCTTGATGTCTACACGCATTGTGTACTGGACTACATCAAGTTCTGCATGGAAACTGTGTCCCAACAAAAGACTATACGGACCTTCCCAAATGCGAAGCCCTGGATGTCCAGCAGGGTTCGCGCTCTCCTCAAGGCCCGTGACGCTGCCTTCAGGTCAGGCGACAAAGCCCAGTACAGGGTGGCTCGTGCTGACCTGAGCAAAGGCATCAAGCTAGCAAAGGCAACCTACAAGGGGAGGCTGGAGGCCCACCTTGCCAGTAACAGACCACGGGAGGTGTGGCAGGGTCTACGGAGCATCACCAACTTCCGTGGCAGCAGCACGACCTCTGCAGACCCGAGTGCATCGCTGGCAGAGGAGCTTAACTGCTTCTTCGCTCGCTTTGACTCGCCCCAACCATCACACCCCCGCACTTCAAGCTCCAACTCCCCCCCACTCATCGTAGAGGAACACGGTCAACCCCAGGAAAAGCTACTGGACCCGACGGAATACCAGGCAAGGTCCTCAGAGCATGTGCCCACCAACTGTCACATGTTTTCTGCAGGATCTTCAACCGCTCCCTGGCTCAGGCAGTCATCCCCTCCTGCTTGAAAACCTCCACCATTATTCCTGTCCCCAAAAAGTCACCAGCCGTCCACCTGAATGACTACCGTCCTGTTGCTCTCACACCAGTCATTATGAAGTGCTTCGAGAGGCTGGTTCTCCAGCACATCAGGGACTGCCTTCCTCCCACTCTGGACCCCTACCAGTTTGCATACCGGGCTAACAGATCCACTGAGGACGCCATCGACACTGCTCTGCATGTTGTACTGGGCCACCTGGAACAACAGCGGAGCTATGCAAGGATGCTCTTTGTGGACTACAGCTCGGCATTCAACACGATCATCCCAGACATCCTCGTCGCCAAACTGGACACTCTCGGCCTCCCTGCCCTCACACGCATCTGGATTAAGGACTTTCTGACCAACAGACCCCAGACTGTGTTGCTCGGCCCCTACACGTCCTCCACCCTCATGCTGAGCACCGGTTCCCCCCAAGGATGCGTGCTGAGCCCTCTCCTGTACGCCCTCTACACCTACGACTGCAGCCCGGCCCACGGCAACAACACCATCGTCAAGTTTGCTGACGACACGACAGTGGTCGGTCTGATCTCGGAAGGTTACGAGACAGCCTACAGAGAGGAGGTAAAGAGACTGACAACTTGGTGCAAGGACAACAGACTGCACCTTAACTCTGCTAAAACAAAGGAGATTGTCGTCGACTTCAGGAGGAACAAGACGCTGCCGCCCCCCCTCTGCATCGAAGGCGTGTGTGTGGAGAGGGTCCACACGTTCAAGTTCCTGGGAGTACAGATCTCCGATGACCTTTCTTGGAGTCACAACACCACAGCAGTGGTAAAGAAGGTCCGCCAACGTCTGCACTTCCTGAGAGTCCTCAGGAAATTCAACCTGGACAGGAAGCTGCTGCTGGCCTTCTACCACTCGTCCATCGAGAGCCTGCTGACGTACTCTGTCTCCACCTGGTACAGCGGCTGCACTGAGGCGGACAGAGTGAGGCTCCAGAGGACAGTCAAAACAGCGCAAAGGATTATTGGCTGCCCTCTCCCCTCGCTGTCGGACATCTACACCGCCCGGTGCCTCAGAAGGGCTCTCAACATCGTCAAAGACAATACCCACCCAAACTCACACCTGTTCGACCTGTTGCCCTCTGGCAGGCGCTACAGATGCATCAAATCAAGGACCAATAGACTGAGAAACAGTTTCTTTCCGAGAGCCATCTCCATACTGAACTCTCACACACACACGAGACCACCCTAACCTTGCAAAACAGCATTGTGATGTGTTTCTATATGCCCTATTCAGTCTTATTTATTTATCTAATTTATATATTTGTCTGTATTATTGTTGTATTGCACTGGAGAGGGGAGCCCTCTAATCTCGTTGCACACTTGAGTACAATGACAATAAAGGGATTTCTATTTCTATTTCTATTTCTATTTCTAATGTAAATACTAGCCCTTCTTATCAAATTACCATCTTTTTTTTCCGTGTCATTTCCATCTGTGCATTTCATTCCAGTTACTAACTACAGTTACCTTAATAGAAAGATCATCAACTGAAGTATGAAACATAACATATTTATTTCTTCAAATCATCCTTACAGCAGAACCTAATTCTTATCCTTATTCATTTGTTCAAGTCACACCTTCTTCAATCACCAAACTCTCTCTCTGACTTCCTCCCCCTACTTGGGAACGAGCATCTAACTTCAAAGAGCTGTTAACTCTTTGTTACAGCACACTCATGAGTTACGATTACACCAATACCCATTGCCCTCTGTCAAACTTTCCTCACTCCTTTTTTTTTTTTAATTTTCCAAATTCACTGTAGCCTTACCAAAGCCACTCAAAACTATCAAGGTATCAAATCAAAAACTACAAAATCAGGAAACACCTATGCTCCTACAAGGGTTTCTCATGCTCACTTCTTCATTCAATTAAGATTTCACAACACCTACTCCTCTCTTTCTGAAAAAGACACAAGTATACAATTAAGTAAAACCCATCATCAGAATGATATACCTTGTCTGTCGGATCATGTAAGTATAAATTGTGCCATCAATAATCTTTTTCTGTAAATTAATCACATCCCCACAACTTGGGCTCTCATTGTTCTGTAAAAGTAAACCTAATTTCAATTCATGCAACCAACTCAGTGTCCTTCTGGGTCCCTCAACCACACAGGTTCTAATTCTTTTACTCTAGACAGTTTTCCACTTGCAAATCTGACTATGACACATTTCTCTTGCTCTATCATTTGGAATTAATTTATTACAAGCAATCCTACATGCACCAGTGTCACATAAAAAGGTAATTGGTGACCCATTTACCAATAAGGTTATTTCAGCTCAGTTATTTCATCAAAGGCCAATATCTCTTGTAAATTTAGGAGGACCTCTTCATCTAGAAACTCATCTGTTCCTTGATCAGCCTCTAAATCCTGTTTAGATGCTTCCTATCCTAGTCATGCTGAAGGTTGCTTTTTCTCAGGGCAATCTCTTGCTATATGGCCTTCTTTACCACAACGCCAGCAGCCTGATGTATTTTGCCTGTTTGCTCCTCTTCCTATTCTTCCTCCTCTCTGTCGTCTGCCCCTTTGTCCTCTAAAGCTACCGGCCCTTTCCACCTCGATAAAAGACCTCCTGTCCTACCTGTCCTACCTGACCTGTCCTGTCTATAGACCTCTGCTTCTTTTTATTTTCTATCTTCTCAGCATGGAGGGCGTGATTTACATACTCCTCCAGGGTACCTGTTGGCAGGCAAATGAAATGTTTATTTACCCACTTATGAATTACCTCTCTTGAGCCTGCATGTCAAGCATTCTTCAACTGCTGTTGAAATGGCCCATTTACATTACCATTTTCCTGTAGCCCGCTGTGATTTTTAAACACAGCTGTCATTCTCACTTTGTGTTGCTCAAAAGTCTCATCATCCTTTTGTTTTACTCTTCCTATTTCAGTGTAATTTGCTCTATCTGACTTTTCGCATTCCTTTCCTTTGCTTATTTTGTTTTCATTCTCTTTTTGTTTCCTGTATCCCTCTTCTCTTTTTAAGGCTACCCTCATCCAATATTCTGTTTCCTCAAAGCCATTTTTCTTCATCTTTTTGGGGTCTTTTTCGTCTTTCCTATGATTGATCCCTGCAATGCGGCTATTTTTTGTGTATTTAAATGACCATTAAAGCCATGTTCAGTTATCCATGTATCTAAATACTGAGTTTTATCAGGATCCTGTTTTTCGATGAACTTCCGATCTCTACACTGCAGCGTATCCCTGGGTTTTATTTTACTACCTAATATCCCCATTTTAGAAAATTTGGACCAGTTTGTCAACACCTAAGGTGTTCTAAAAACTGGTTTCTCATCAGTAGGACAGCAACTCAAATTTCCTGTTGTGGTAATTCTCAATTCAACCTTTTCAGGTGGAGAATTATTGCCTTTGCATCCACACCAGTCTGCTGTGTACAACCCTACTGTATTACATCGGATAAAATACCAAGTGGTATTTGTAATCCCCAATCACACCGTTCACTCACTTTACATACGGTTTGCGCAAACATTCACACACGGAATTTAAGTGTACACACAGACTCCGCCGTCCTACTTTCTCCACGGAATTTCTCGGACTCCGCCGTCATATACCTGCCATTGACTAGTATTCACAGGGTTTTTTTATTTCTCACTCCACTGTCCTTCATGGACCTGCCATCGACTAGTATGCACAGGATTTCTTATCTATACACAATTTCTTTCTCTTTTCTCTATCTTTCTTTCTTTCTCTTTTCTTATTTCATCTCTACTTCATGTCTTTCTTTGCTTTTTTTTCTTTTTTATGTTTTATTTTTATTTATTTATTCTTAATGCTCATTTATTTATTCTGAACACTTATTTATTTATTCTTAACGCGCAATGACCTCCAGTCAGTCACTTCCCCCCTAAAAAAAAATATCTCACCACTGTTGTCTTCCCTCCATTGGATCGCCGTCAACCGTCAGATCCCAGCTGGTGGGGTGAGGTCCAGTCCTGGAAAAGGATTTTTAGGCTCTCTCTAGTGAGCCTGCCATGGCCATGGTCTTTCTGGAGTTCACCACACCCGCTGGAATCCTCAGGTATCTTGGCTTCCCGCTCGAAGGACCAAAATAATGTCAGGTTCAATCACCTAAGCATTCACTGAACAAAGGCAAAATGAATGAAAGGAAGACAAGAGTTGATCTTTTACTCGCGAGGAGAACGAACGGAGGTGTGCTCAGTTACATCTCCAACTTCGTTCTGGAGCACACTCCGCCGAGCCCTCTATTTTATTTGGGAAGTCCCTAAACAATACAATGTATTTGCACTAAGGAACGAAGGGGGGAGCACCAGCAGGAACATGTAAACATTTCAGACACAAGAGGAAAGACAGACATCAATGGCAGTCATTTACTGATTGAAAAGGCAGATATGCCTTTTAGTGCTCTGGCACTAAAGTCTCAGTCCTTTTGGTTCAGAGGTGTGTCTCGGCACACCTCCTTTGATGTTGTAGACGTTGATCCTGTCTTCAGGCATCCGCTTCTCTTGAAGTCTTCTCATCCATATGGTCAAACATAGGTCACACTGTGGAACAATTCTTTTGCAATACTAATAGAGTAAAATATGGGATAAAATATATCTTCAACCTAACAATAGTGTAAACTGACATACTGAAGACTGGACAGTCATTAATTTGATTGTCCAGTCTTTCCCTCATGAGATAATGCTTCACTTAGAAAATGTGTACAGCGCGAGCTGAAAATGCATTTGCAGTACTAAACTACCACATTTCTATAACAGCTTAATTCAACGTTTCCAATGTAAATTTCTTCCTTTATATAGTGTAAACTGACATACTGAAGACTGGACAGTCATTAATTTGATTGTCCAGTATTTCCCTTATGAGATATTGCCTCACTTTGCAAATGTGCACAGCGCAAGCTGAAAATGCATTTGCAGCACAATAAAAACCCAAACTTCTATAACAGCTAAACCAAACGTTTCCAATGAAAGATTCCACCTTTATATCGTGGAAAAAGACATCCTGAAGCCTGGACAGTCATTAATTTGATTGTCCAGTATTTCCCTTATGAGATAATGCCTCACATAGCAGAATCATAAAAACATGGACGTGATGGTAAACTGTCCATTGTGCCGATAGATGGTATTCTCATGAGGTTAGGCTTGCTATGGAGAGTGGCATGGGGGTTGTGTCTCATGGTTGGAATGGGAAAGATGTCAATTTGGGACACATCGTCAGTAGTGTTCCATCAAATCACTGGGTGTTTCGGCCTTTATCACTAGACACCCTCATCGATGGTGGCCAGCGGCCGGTTGATCACGCCCGCGCTTATGTCCCATGCCCAATTAACTGTGGTGGATGGTTCTGCCCTGGGTACTCAAGTGGGATGACGCAGATTAGTGGTGGGATGGGGAGGGGGGACGGGGGTCATGTTGCTGATCTATGAGCCCAGTAGGGGTCCTTCCTCTTCATCCAGATCCACTGGCTGCTTCTTTCAGCCGCTTTAGAGAGCGATCTGACTGTGTGCCGCAGAGCCTGTCCATGGATTCCCAGGTCTTTCAGCAGCTTGATGGTTGATGAGGCCAGAAACCCTCTGCATCCAACTTCGACGGGATAGACCTTGGCTTTCCACCCTCGTTGTTGTGCGTCCGCCGCCAGTTCAGTGTAGCGCAACTTCTTACGCTCATAGGCCTCTTCAACTGCATTTTCCCACGGGACTGTGAGCTCTGCAATGTAGACAGTCTTCAATGAATGGGACCACAGCACTAAGTCTGGCCTTAGGGTGGTGGTTGCAATCTCTGCTGGGAAGATTAGTTGCTGACCTATATCGACCAGCATCTTCCAATCCCGAGCCTTGGTTAGCTGACCAACTTCTGGCTTGAGAAAAGGATGGTTGGGCTTTTCCTGTCCCTCTCGGACAAATTTTGGTGCTGTAATGGTAGTGGTGGCTCTTAAGGGCAAGGAGTTGATGGTAGTTCTCCTGCTTTCAAGCACTGCTGCCAAGCTCTTGAGGACCTGGTTGTGCCTCCAGGTATAGCGGCCTTGTGTGAGGCTGGTCTTACAACCAGTCAGGATGTGTTTGAGAGTTGCTGGTGTTGGGCAGAGGGCACAGGTTGGATCTTCGCCATACCACTGGTGGAGGTTTTTTGGGGATGGCAGCACGTCATTGGTAGCTCTGATGATGAAGCTGATGTTGCTAGCTTCCATCTCCCAGAGATCCCTCCAGCCAAGCTTTCTTTTCTCCAGGCCTTCCCACCTCATCCACTGTCCCTGCTTGGCAAGCGAGACAGCCTTTGCAGACCTTTCAGCCTCTTCCTGGCGGCGCACCTCCTCCACGACCATTTTTTTCCTCTCTGCGGTTGAGGCCTTACACCAAGTTGGTTTGCTTGCTGTAAGGCCAAAGCCTCCTCTTCCCCTCTGGACGTGTCCCACAATATCGCTGTGCCTCAGGGCTGCTGTGGCATGCTGCACTGCACTGGATGGTGTCCATTTCCGTGCAGTTGACAGGGGTGGTGCCGTTTCACTGATGGTCCGGTCTCTGGAGTCCGTCAGCGTCATCTGTAGTCTCACTTTAGAGCACTTGTATTCTTCAGTGAGACTTGTGATGGGCAGTTCGAGGACTCCTTTGCCATAGAGGCTGATGTTATTCAGACAGCGTGGGACACCAAGCCACTGTTTCACATATACTGTGATGGCTTGCTCCATCTTCTCCACAGTTGTTAGTGGGACCTCGTAGACAGTGAGTGGCCACATCACGAGAGGGAGAAGCCCAAATTGCAGACACCAGAGCTTGAGCTTCCCTGGTAGTGGAGTCTTGTTGATGTTGTTCAGGTCGTTGATGATATCCTGTCTTAGCTGCTGCACCTGGTTTTTATCCTTAAGACTTGAGTCATACCATCTGCCCAGGCTTTTGACAGGTTGTTCTGCCACCGTTGGTATTGGTTCGTCACCAATGCAGAACTTCACGTCTTTTAGCTCTCCCTTGATTATTGAGATGCTACGTGACTTGTTCGGCTTGATTTTCATCCGGGCCCAGCTGATGTTTTCCTGCAGCTTACCAAGTAGCCGCCTGGTGCAAGCTGCAGTGGTGGTCAGAGTGGTCATGTCGTCCATATATACTCGGACGGTGGAAGGCGGATCCCGTTCCTGGTTCGCTCACCCCGCCACCCATTTTGAGGCCCTGATGATGACCTCCATGGCCATTGTAAAGGCCAGGGGTGAGATCGTGCAACCTGCCATGATGCCTACTTCTACTTGCTGCCATGATGTTTTGAAGTCGGGTGTTGTGAAGCACAGCTGCAGGTCTTCAAAGTAGAATTTTACCAAGGTAGTGATGGATGTTGGAACGCGGAAGAAGTTGAAGGACTCCCAGAGAAGGCTATGCGGAACTGAACCAAAGGCATTGGCTAGGTCGAGAAAGATGACATGAAGATCCCCTTTGTTCTTCTTCGCTGCTTGAATCTGATGCCAGATCATACTGGTGTGCTCCAAGCAGCCAGAGAATCCAGAAATTCCAGCCTTTTGTACGGATGTGTCAATGTACTCGTTTTTTCTCCAGGTAGGTGGTGTGTGTCAAGACGCTGAAAAAGATTTTCCCTTCAACGTTGAGAAGGCTGATTGGCCGAAATTGACTGATATCTGCGTCCTTCTCTTTTGGAATTAGTACACCTCCAGCCCTTCGCCATGCCTTTGGTATTATCCCCTTCTGCCAGACGATTCTCATTAGCCTCCAAAGATAGCGTAGGACATCTGGTGAGTTCTTGTAGAGCTTATATGACACTCCATTTGGTCCTGGTGCAGATCCTGATCTTGCACGCCCACCATGTTCTCCACTTCTTTCCATTTTGGAGGGCCGGTCTCGATGTTGACCTCTGGTGGTCGAATGGGGGGGATATCATGTGGGATGGGTAGCTGTTCATGCCTTTTCGTGTCTTGGTAGACCTTTTCCAGGTGCTCTTCAAGTTCCTTCTTTGAAGTTTGCAGGAACCCGCTTTTGTCCTTAGCGAAGAGATCTTTGACAAACTTGAAGGGATTTTTATAGAACAGGGTTCTTGTGTGTTCCTTCTTCCTGCGAAGTTTCCTCAAGTTCTCTGCTCTTCGTAAGGTTTTCAACCGGAGCTTGATGTCCCCATGGAGCAGCATGAGACCTTCTCTCTCTGGATCAGAGGCTTTTCTCCACTGTTTCCGCAGGTCCCTTCTTTCCCTGATCAGTCTCTCTATCTCTTGTTGCCTCCTAGGTTTGGTTGGTGGTGGTATTTTGTTGGTGGTTTTCCAGCTGTTCACTCCAAAGCGCTCCTCTCCATAGTGGTAGATGATGTCACCGATGTGTTCCAGCTTTCTCTCTGCAGTGCCCACTTGTTGCTCCAACATTTTCACCAGGTCGTTATTGACGGTTTCCCACTCTCTCTTCTCAATAGTTTTGGGCCACCTCACACTCTGTCTGTGCCCTTTGATCTTGTTCTCTTTGGGAGGTCTCTGTGGCTGGGTGGGTTCTACCTCCTGCAATTCTGTGTTTATAATACCCTCCTCAGTGACAGGGGGGCTGATGCTCTGCGAACTTTGGTTTTTTTCCCGTCGCTGTGCTTCACTCGACTGATTTGACGCATTACTTCGTAAGAAGTATTGGTCAATGCGAGGCCCTTGACTCGGCTTTCCCAAACACCGCTTCTTTCCTTGGTGGATCTTCAACCCTGTAACTGATGTTACTTTTGCCCAGCCACAGGTGCAGACCTGAAGTGAGTGTCCTGCTGCCATTGTGTCATGCACCGTGTTCTTGCTCGTAGTCATGTTTGTTCCTAGGTCTGTAACCGTGTGGTCAGTCATTGAGCCATCTTGCGCCCCCGCTCTCGCAGGCTGTAGGGGTGTCATTCTTTGTAGACTTTCTGTAGCACTTGGCGGGTGTCTCCAACAAACTGAACACAGTGTCAGAGACTGCCAGCATGGGTAGCTAGCCCATGTCAGCCCCAGTGGGGTCTATTCCCTCCTGTCAGCAGTCTCTCCAGGCTGTCACACAGACTTTTTCTAAGTGTTGCTGTATCTCATGAAGGAAATACTGGACAAAGAAATTAATGACTTCCCAGGCTTCAGGATGCATTTTTACACTATATAAATGTGGAAATTTACATTGGAAACGTTTGGTTTAGCTGTTAATGAAGTTTCGTTTTTTTAGTGCTGCAAATTCATTGTCTGCTGGCGCTGTACACTTTTTCTAAGTGTTGCAATATCTCATGAAGGAAATACTGGACAATCAAATTAATGACTTTCCAGGCTTCAGGATGCCTTTCTACACTATATAAAGGTGGAAATTTACATTGGAAACGTTTGGTTTAGCTGTAATAAAAGTTTGGTTTTTTAGTGCTGTAAATGCATTTTCAGCTCGCGCTGTACACATTTGCTATGAGAGGCATTATCTCATAAGGGAAATATTGGACAATCAAATTAATGACTGCCCAGGCTTCAGGATGTCTTTTTACACTATATAAAGGTGAAAATTTACATTGGAAACGTTTAGTTTAGCTGTTATAAAAGTTTGTTTTTTTAGTGCTGTAAATGCATTTTCAGCTCGCGCTGTACACATTTGCTATGAGAGGCATTATCTCATAAGGGAAATATTGGACAATCAAATTAATGACTGCCCAGGCTTCAGGATGCCTTTCTACACTATATAAAGGTGGAAATTTACATTGGAAACGTTTGGTTTAGCTGTTATAAAAGTTTGGTTTTTTAGTGCTGTAAATGCATTTTCAGCTCGCGCTGTACACATTTGCTATGGTGAGGCATTATCTCATAAGGGAAATACTGGACAATCAAATTAATGACTTCCCAGGCTTCAGGATGTCTTTTTACACTATATAAAGGTGGAAATTTACATTGGAAACGTTTGGTTTAGCTGTTATAAAAGTTTGTTTTTTTTGTGCTGTAAATGCATTTTCAGCTCACGCTGTACACATTTGCTATGAGAGGCATTATCTCATAAGGGAAATATTGGACAATCAAATTAATGACTGCCCAGGCTTCAGGATGCCTTTCTACACTATATAAAGGTGGAAATTTACATTGGAAACGTTTGGTTTAGCTGTTAATGAAGTTTCGTTTTTTTAGTGCTGCAAATTCATTGTCTGCTGGCGCTGTACACTTTTTCTAAGTGTTGCAATATCTCATGAAGGAAATACTGGACAATCAAATTAATGACTTCCCAGGCTTCAGGATGCCTTTTTACACTATATAAAGGTGGAAATTTACATTGGAAACGTTTGGTTTAGCTGTTATAAAAGTTTGGTTTTTTAGTGCTGTAAATGCATTTTCAGCTCGCGCTGTACACATTTGCTATGGTGAGGCATTATCTCATAAGGGAAATACTGGACAATCAAATTAATGACTTCCCAGGCTTCAGGATGTCTTTTTACACTATATAAAGGTGGAAATTTACATTGGAAACGTTTGGTTTAGCTGTTATAAAAGTTTGTTTTTTTTGTGCTGTAAATGCATTTTCAGCTCACGCTGTACACATTTGCTATGAGAGGCATTATCTCATAAGGGAAATATTGGACAATCAAATTAATGACTGCCCAGGCTTCAGGATGCCTTTCTACACTATATAAAGGTGGAAATTTACATTGGAAACGTTTGGTTTAGCTGTTAATGAAGTTTCGTTTTTTTAGTGCTGCAAATTCATTGTCTGCTGGCGCTGTACACTTTTTCTAAGTGTTGCAATATCTCATGAAGGAAATACTGGACAATCAAATTAATGACTTTCCAGGCTTCAGGATGCCTTTCTACACTATATAAAGGTGGAAATTTACATTGGAAACGTTTGGTTTAGCTGTAATAAAAGTTTGGTTTTTTAGTGCTGTAAATGCATTTTCAGCTCGCGCTGTACACATTTGCTATGAGAGGCATTATCTCATAAGGGAAATATTGGACAATCAAATTAATGACTGCCCAGGCTTCAGGATGTCTTTTTACACTATATAAAGGTGAAAATTTACATTGGAAACGTTTAGTTTAGCTGTTATAAAAGTTTGTTTTTTTAGTGCTGTAAATGCATTTTCAGCTCGCGCTGTACACATTTGCTATGTGAGGCATTATCTCATAAGGGAAATACTGGACAATCAAATTAATGACTTCCCAGGCTTCAGGATGCCTTTTTACACTATATAAATGTGGAAATTTACATTGGAAACGTTTGGTTTAGCTGGAAATGAAGTTTCGTTTTTTTAGTGCTGCAAATTCATTGTCTGCTGGCGCTGTACACTTTTTCTAAGTGTTGCAATATCTCATGAAGGAAATACTGGACAATCAAATTCATGACTTTCCAGGCTTCAGGATGCCTTTCTACACTATATAAAGGTGGAAATTTACATTGGACACGTTTGGTTTAGCTGTTATAAAAGTTTGGTTTTTTAGTGCTGTAAATGCATTTTCAGCTCGCGCTGTACACATTTGCTATGTGAGGCATTATCTCATAAGGGAAATACTGGACAATCAAATTAATGACTTCCCAGGCTTCAGGATGCCTTTTTACACTATATAAATGTGGAAATTTACATTGGAAACGTTTGGTTTAGCTGTTATAAAAGTTAGTTTTTTTCGTGCTGTAAATGCATTTTCAGCTCGCACTGTACACATTTGCTATGTGAGGCATTTTCTCATAAGGGAAATACTGGACAATCAAATTAATGACTTCCCAGGCTTCAGGATGCCTTTTTACACTATATAAAGGTGGAAATGTACATTGGAAACGTTTGGTTTAGCTGTTATAAAAGTTTGGTTTTTTAGTGCTGTAAATGCATTTTCAGCTCGCGCTGTACTCATTTGCTATGTGAGGCATTATCTCATAAGGGAAATACTGGACAATCAAATTAATGACTTCCCAGGGTTCAGGATGCCTTTTTACACTATATAAATGTGGAAATTTACATTGGAAACGTTTGGTTTAGCTGTTAATGAAGTTTCGTTTTTTTAGTGCTGAAAATTCATTGTCTGCTGGCGCTGTACACTTTTTCTAAGTGTTGCAATATCTCATGAAGGAAATACTGGACAATCAAATTAATGACTTTCCAGGCTTCAGGATGCCTTTCTACACTATATAAAGGTGGAAATTTACATTGGAAACGTTTGGTTTAGCTGTTATAAAAGTTTGGTTTTTTAGTGCTGTAAATGCTATGTGAGGCATTATCTCATAAGGGAAATATTGGACAATCAAATTAATGACTGCCCAGGCTTCAGGATGTCTTTTTTACACTATATAAAGGTGGAAATTTACATTGGAAACGTTTAGTTTAGCTGTTATAAAAGTTAGTTTTTTTAGTGCTGTAAATGCATTTTCAGCTCGCGCTGTACACATTTGCTATGTGAGGCATTATCTCATAAGGGAAATACTGGACAATCAAATTAATGACTTCCCAGGCTTCAGGATGCCTTTTTACACTATATAAATGTGGAAATTTACATTGGAAACGTTTGGTTTAGCTGTTAATGAAGTTTCGTTTTTTTAGTGCTGCAAATTCATTGTCTGCTGGCGCTGTACACTTTTTCTAAGTGTTGCAATATCTCATGAAGGAAATACTGGACAATCAAATTAATGACTTCCCAGGCTTCAGGATGCCTTTTTACACTATATAAATGTGGAAATTTACATTGGAAACGTTTGGTTTAGCTGTTAATGAAGTTTCGTTTTTTTAGTGCTGCAAATTCATTGTCTAATGATAATAATAATATAATAATAATGCCTTTATTAGTCCCACAATGGGGAAATTCGAGATTCGAACCCAGGCCTCCTGGGGAGACTGGGTCCGGAACGCGGCGCCTTAGACCACTCGGCCATCCTGGCAGCCAATTCGAGATTCGAACCCAGGCCTCTTGGGGAGACTGGGACCGGAACGCGGCGCCTTAGACCACTCGGCCATCCTGGCAGCCTGCTGTCTGCTGTCGCTGTACACTTTTTCTAAGTGTTGCAATATCTCATGAAGGAAATACTGGACAATCAAATTAATGACTTTCCAGGCTTCAGGATGCCTTTTTACACTATATAAAGGTGGAAATTTACATTGGAAACGTTTGGTTTAGCTGTTATAAACGTTTGTTTTTTTAGTGCTGTAAATGCATTTTCAGCTCGCGCTGTACACATTTGCTATGTGAGGCATTATCCCATAAGGGAAATACTGGACAATCAAATTAATGACTTACCAGGCTTCAGGAGACCTTTTTACACTATATAGAGGTGGAAATTTACATTGGAAACGTTTAGTTTAGCTGTTATAAAAGTTTGTTTTTTTAGTGCTGTAAATGCATTTTCAGCTCGCGCTGTACACATTTGCTATGTGAGGCATTATCTCATAAGGGAAATAATGGACAATCAAATTAATGACTTCCCAGGCTTCAGGATGCCTTTTTACACTATATAAATGTGGAAATTTACATTGGAAACGTTTGGTTTAGCTGTTAATGAAGTTTCGTTTTTTTAGTGCTGCAAATTCATTGTCTGCTGGCGCTGTACACTTTTTCTAAGTGTTGCATTTTCTCATGAAGGAAATACTGGACAATCAAATTAATGACTTTCCAGGCTTCAGGATGCCTTTTTACACTATATAAAGGTGGAAATTTACATTGTAAACGTTTGGTTTAGCTGTTATAAAAGTTTGTTTTTTTAGTGCTGTAAATGCATTTTCAGCTCGCGCTGTACACATTTGCTATGTGAGACATTATCTCATAATGGAAATGCTGGACAATCAAATTAATGACTTCCCAGGCTTCAGGAGACCTTTTTACACTATATAATTGTGGAAATTTACATTGGAAACGTTTGGTTTAGCTGTTATAAAAGTTTGGTTTTTTAGTGCTGTAAATGCATTTTCAGCTCGCGCTGTACACATTTGCTATGAGAGGCATTATCTCATAAGGGAAATATTGGACAATCAAATTAATGACTGCCCAGGCTTCAGGATGTCTTTTTACACTATATAAAGGTGAAAATTTACATTGGAAACGTTTAGTTTAGCTGTTATAAAAGTTTGTTTTTTTAGTGCTGTAAATGCATTTTCAGCTCGCGCTGTACACATTTGCTATGTGAGGCATTATCTCATAAGGGAAATACTGGACAATCAAATTAATGACTTCCCAGGCTTCAGGATGCCTTTTTACACTATATAAATGTGGAAATTTACATTGGAAACGTTTGGTTTAGCTGTAAATGAAGTTTCGTTTTTTTAGTGCTGCAAATTCATTGTCTGCTGGCGTTGTACACTTTTTCTAAGTGTTGCAATATCTCATGTAGGAAATACTGGACAATCAAATTAATGACTTTCCAGGCTTCAGGATGCCTTTCTACACTATATAAAGGTGGAAATTTACATTGGAAACGTTTGGTTTAGCTGTTATAAAAGTTTGGTTTTTTAGTGCTGTAAATGCATTTTCAGCTCGCGCTGTACACATTTGCTATGAGAGGCATTATCTCATAAGGGAAATATTGGACAATCAAATTAATGACTTCCCAGGCTTCAGGATGCCTTTTTACACTATATAAATGTGGAAATTTACATTGGAAACGTTTGGTTTAGCTGTTATAAAAGTTTGTTTTTTTCGTGCTGTAAATGCATTTTCAGCACTAAAAAACCATACTTTTATAACAGCTAAACCAAACGTTTCCAATGTAAATTTCCACCTTTATATAGTGTAAAAAGACATCCTGAAGCCTGGGCAGTCATTAATTTGATTGTCCAATATTTCCCTTATGAGATAATGCCTCTCATAGCAAATGTGTACAGCGCGAGCTGAAAATGCATTTACAGCACTAAAAAACCAAACTTTTATAACAGCTAAACCAAACGTTTCCAATGTAAATTTCCACCTTTATATAGTGTAGAAAGGCATCCTGAAGCCTGGAAAGTCATTAATTTGATTGTCCAGTATTTCCTTCATGAGATATTGCAACACTTAGAAAAAGTGTACAGCGCCAGCAGACAATGAATTTTCAGCACTAAAAAAACGAAACTTCATTAACAGCTAAACCAAACGTTTCCAATGTAAATTTCCACATTTATAGAGTGTAAAAAGGCATCCTGAAGCCTGGGAAGTCATTAATTTGATTGTCCAGTATTTCCCTTATGAGATAATGCCTCACATAGCAAATGTGTACAGTGCGAGCTGAAAATGCATTTTCAGCACTAAAAAACCAAACTTTTATAACAGCTAAACCAAACGTTTCCAATGTAAATTTCCACCTTTTTATAGTGTAAAAAGACATCCTGAAGCCTGGGCAGTCATTAATTTGATTGTCCAATATTTCCCTTTTGAGATAATGCCTCTCATAGCAAATGTGTACAGCGCGAGCTGAAAATGCATTTACAGCACTAAAAAACCAAACTTTTATAACAGCTAAACCAAACGTTTCCAATGTACATTTCCACCTTTATATAGTGTAGAAAGGCATCCTGAAGCCTGGAAAGTCATTAATTTGATTGTCCAGTATTTCCTTCATGAGATATTGCAACACTTAGAAAAAGTGTACAGCGCCAGCAGACAATGAATTTGCAGCACTAAAAAAACGAAACTTCATTAACAGCTAAACTAAACGTTTCCGATGTAAATTTCCACCCTTATATAGTGTAAAAAGACATCCTGAAGCCTGGGCAGTCATTAATTTGATTGTCTAATATTTCCCTTATGAGATAATGCCTCTCATAGCAAATGTGTACAGCGCGAGCTGAAAATGCATTTACAGCACTAAAAAACCAAACTTTTATAACAGCTAAACCAAACGTTTCCAATGTACATTTCCACCTTTATATAGTGTAGAAAGGCATCCTGAAGCCTGGAAAGTCATTAATTTGATTGTCCAGTATTTCCTTCATGAGATATTGCAACACTTAGAAAATGTGTACAGCGCCAGCAGACAATGAATTTTCAGCACTAAAAAAACGAAACTTCATTAACAGCTAAACCAAACGTTCCCAATGTAAATTTCCACATTTATAGAGTGTAAAAAGGCATCCTGAAGCCTGGGAAGTCATTAATTTGATTGTCCAGTATTTCCCTTATGAGATAATGCCTCACATAGCAAATGTGTACAGTGCGAGCTGAAAATGCATTTTCAGCACTAAAAAACCAAACTTTTATAACAGCTAAACCAAACGTTTCCAATGTAAATTTCCACCTTTATATAGTGTAAAAAGACATCCTGAAGCCTGGGCAGTCATTAATTTGATTGTCCAGTATTTCCCTTATGAGATAATGCCTCACACAGCAAATGTGTACAGTGCGAGCTGAAAATGCATTTTCAGCACTAAAAAAAACAAACTTTTATAACAGCTAAACCAAACGTTTCCAATGTAAATTTCCACCTTTATAGAGTGTAAAAAGACATCCTGAAGCCTGGGCAGTCATTAATTTGATTGTCCAATATTTCCCTTCTGAGATAATGCCTCTCATAGTAAATGTGTACAGCGCGAGCTGAAAATGCATTTACAGCACTAAAAAACCAAACTTTTATAACAGCTAAACCAAACGTTTCCAATGTACATTTCCACCTTTATATAGTGTAGAAAGGCATCCTGAAGCCTGGAAAGTCATTAATTTGATTGTCCAGTATTTCCTTCATGAGATATTGCAACACTTAGAAAAAGTGTACAGCGCCAGCAGACAATGAATTTTCAGCACTAAAAAAACGAAACTTCATTAACAGCTAAACTAAACGTTTCCAATGTAAATTTCCACCCTTATATAGTGTAAAAAGACATCCTGAAGCCTGGGCAGTCATTAATTTGATTGTCCAATATTTCCCTTATGAGATAATGCCTCTCATAGAAAATGTGTACAGCGCGAGCTGAAAATGCATTTACAGCACTAAAAAACCAAACTTTTATAACAGCTAAACCAAACGTTTCCAATGTAAATTTCCACCTTTATATAGTGTAGAAAGGCATCCTGAAGCCTGGAAAGTCATTAATTTGATTGTCCAGTATTTCCTTCATGAGATATTGCAACACTTAGAAAAAGTGTACAGCGCCAGCAGACAATGAATTTTCAGCACTAAAAAAACGAAACTTCATTAACAGCTAAACCAAACGTTTCCAATGTAAATTTCCACATTCATAGAGTGTAAAAAGGCATTCTGAAGCCTGGGAAGTCATTAATTTGATTGTCCAGTATTTCCCTTATGAGATAATGCCTCACATAGCAAATGTGTACAGTGCGAGCTGAAAATGCATTTTCAGCACTAAAAAACCAAACTTTTATAACAGCTAAACCAAACGTTTCCAATGTAAATTTCCACCTTTATATAGTGTAAAAAGACATCCTGAAGCCTGGGCAGTCATTAATTTGATTGTCCAGTATTTCCCTTATGAGATAATGCCTCACACAGCAAATGTGTACAGTGCGAGCTGAAAATGCATTTTCAGCACTAAAAAAAACAAACTTTTATAACAGCTAAACCAAACGTTTCCAATGTAAATTTCCACCTTTATATAGTGTAAAAAGACATCCTGAAGCCTGGGCAGTCATTAATTTGATTGTCCAATATTTCCCTTCTGAGATAATGCCTCTCATAGCAAATGTGTACAGCGCGAGCTGAAAATGCATTTACAGCACTAAAAAACCAAACTTTTATAACAGCTAAACCAAACGTTTCCAATGTACATTTCCACCTTTATATAGTGTAGAAAGGCATCCTGAAGCCTGGAAAGTCATTAATTTGATTGTCCAGTATTTCCTTCATGAGATATTGCAACACTTAGAAAAAGTGTACAGCGCCAGCAGACAATGAATTTT
This sequence comes from Idiotropiscis lumnitzeri, assembly GCF_059441095.1. Classification (NCBI taxonomy): domain Eukaryota; kingdom Metazoa; phylum Chordata; class Actinopteri; order Syngnathiformes; family Syngnathidae; genus Idiotropiscis; species Idiotropiscis lumnitzeri. The sequence continues at coordinate 268,596 of NW_028283734.1, read as the reverse complement.
CAGCACTAAAAAAACGAAACTTCATTAACAGCTAAACTAAACGTTTCCAATGTAAATTTCCACCCTTATATAGTGTAAAAAGACATCCTGAAGCCTGGGCAGTCATTAATTTGATTGTCCAATATTTCCCTTATGAGATAATGCCTCTCATAGCAAATGTGTACAGCGCGAGCTGAAAATGCATTTACAGCACTAAAAAACCAAACTCTTATAACAGCTAAACCAAACGTTTCCAATGTAAATTTCCACCTTTATATAGTGTAGAAAGGCATCCTGAAGCCTGGAAAGTCATTAATTTGATTGTCCAGTATTTCCTTCATGAGATATTGCAACACTTAGAAAAAGTGTACAGCGCCAGCAGACAATGAATTTTCAGCACTAAAAAAACGAAACTTCATTAACAGCTAAACCAAACGTTTCCAATGTAAATTTCCACATTTATAGAGTGTAAAAAGGCATCCTGAAGCCTGGGAAGTCATTAATTTGATTGTCCAGTATTTCCCTTATGAGATAATGCCTCACATAGCAAATGTGTACAGTGCGAGCTGAAAATGCATTTTCAGCACTAAAAAAACAAACTTTTATAACAGCTAAACCAAACGTTTCCAATGTAAATTTCCACCTTTATATAGTGTAAAAAGACATCCTGAAGCCTGGGCAGTCATTAATTTGATTGTCCAGTATTTCCCTTATGAGATAATGCCTCACACAGCAAATGTGTACAGTGCGAGCTGAAAATGCATTTTCAGCACTAAAAAAACCAAACTTTTATAACAGCTAAACCAAACGTTTCCAATGTAAATTTCCACCTTTATATAGTGTAAAAAGACATCCTGAAGCCTGGGCAGTCATTAATTTGATTGTCCAATATTTCCCTTCTGAGATAATGCCTCTCATAGCAAATGTGTACAGCGCGAGCTGAAAATGCATTTACAGCACTAAAAAACCAAACTTTTATAACAGCTAAACCAAACGTTTCCAATGTACATTTCCACCTTTATATAGTGTAGAAGGCATCCTGAAGCCTGGAAAGTCATTAATTTGATTGTCCAGTATTTCCTTCATGAGATATTGCAACACTTAGAAAAAGTGTACAGCGCCAGCAGACAATGAATTTTCAGCACTAAAAAAACGAAACTTCATTAACAGCTAAACTAAACGTTTCCAATGTAAATTTCCACCCTTATATAGTGTAAAAAGACATCCTGAAGCCTGGGCAGTCATTAATTTGATTGTCCAATATTTCCCTTATGAGATAATGCCTCTCATAGCAAATGTGTACAGCGCGAGCTGAAAATGCATTTTCAGCACTAAAAAACCAAACTTTTATAACAGCTAAACCAAACGTTTCCAATGTAAATTTCCACCTTTATATAGTGTAGAAAGGCATCCTGAAGCCTGGAAAGTCATTAATTTGATTGTCCAGTATTTCCTTCATGAGATATTGCAACACTTAGAAAAAGTGTACAGCGCCAGCAGACAATGAATTTTCAGCACTAAAAAAACGAAACTTCATTAACAGCTAAACCAAACGTTTCCAATGTAAATTTCCACATTTATAGAGAGTAAAAAGGCATCCTGAAGCCTGGGAAGTCATTAATTTGATTGTCCAGTATTTCCCTTATGAGATAATGCCTCACATAGCAAATGTGTACAGTGCGAGCTGAAAATGCATTTTCAGCACTAAAAAACCAAACTTTTATAACAGCTAAACCAAACGTTTCCAATGTAAATTTACACCTTTATATAGTGTAAAAAGACATCCTGAAGCCTGGGCAGTCATTAATTTGATTGTCCAGTATTTCCCTTATGAGATAATGCCTCACACAGCAAATGTGTACAGTGCGAGCTGAAAATGCATTTTCAGCACTAAAAAAACCAAACTTTTATAACAGCTAAACCAAACGTTTCCAATGTAAATTTCCACCTTTATATAGTGTAAAAAGACATCCTGAAGCCTGGGCAGTCATTAATTTGATTGTCCAATATTTCCCTTCTGAGATAATGCCTCTCATAGCAAATGTGTACAGCGCGAGCTGAAAATGCATTTACAGCACTAAAAAACCAAACTTTTATAACAGCTAAACCAAACGTTTCCAATGTACATTTCCACCTTCATATAGTGTAGAAAGGCATCCTGAAGCCTGGAAAGTCATTAATTTGATTGTCCAGTATTTCCTTCATGAGATATTGCAACACTTAGAAAAAGTGTACAGCGCCAGCAGACAATGAATTTTCAGCACTAAAAAAACGAAACTTCATTAACAGCTAAACTAAACGTTTCCAATGTAAATTTCCACCCTTATATAGTGTAAAAAGACATCCTGAAGCCTGGGCAGTCATTAATTTGATTGTCCAATATTTCCCTTATGAGATAATGCTTCTCATAGCAAATGTGTACAGCGCGAGCTGAAAATGCATTTACAGCACTAAAAAAACAAACTTTTATAACAGCTAAACCAAACGTTTCCAATGTAAATTTCCACCTTTATATAGTGTAGAAAGGCATCCTGAAGCCTGGAAAGTCATTAATTTGATTGTCCAGTATTTCCTTCATGAGATATTGCAACACTTAGAAAAAGTGTACAGCGCCAGCAGACAATGAATTTTCAGCACTGAAAAAACGAAACTTCATTAACAGCTAAACCAAACGTTTCCAATGTAAATTTCCACATTTATAGAGTGTAAAAAGGCATCCTGAAGCCTGGGAAGTCATTAATTTGATTGTCCAGTATTTCCCTTATGAGATAATGCCTCACATAGCAAATGTGTACAGTGCGAGCTGAAAATGCATTTTCAGCACTAAAAAACTAAACTTTTATAACAGCTAAACCAAACGTTTCCAATGTAAATTTCCACCTTTATATAGTGTAAAAAGACATCCTGAAGCCTGGGCAGTCATTAATTTGATTGTCCAGTATTTCCCTTATGAGATAATGCCTCACACAGCAAATGTGTACAGTGCGAGCTGAAAATGCATTTTCAGCACTAAAAAAACCAAACTTTTATAACAGCTAAACCAAACGTTTCCAATGTAAATTTCCACCTTTATATAGTGTAAAAAGACATCCTGAAGCCTGGGCAGTCATTAATTTGATTCTCCAATATTTCCCTTCTGAGATAATGCCTCTCATAGCAAATGTGTACAGCGCGAGCTGAAAATGCATTTACAGCACTAAAAAACCAAACTTTTATAACAGCTAAACCAAACGTTTCCAATGTACATTTCCACCTTTATATAGTGTAGAAAGGCATCCTGAAGCCTGGAAAGTCATTAATTTGATTGTCCAGTATTTCCTTCATGAGATATTGCAACACTTAGAAAAAGTGTACAGCGCCAGCAGACAATGAATTTTCAGCACTAAAAAAACGAAACTTCATTAACAGCTAAACTAAACGTTTCCAATGTAAATTTCCACCCTTATATAGTGTAAAAAGACATCCTGAAGCCTGGGCAGTCATTAATTTGATTGTCCAATATTTCCCTTATGAGATAATGCCTCTCATAGCAAATGTGTACAGCGCGAGCTGAAAATGCATTTACAGCACTAAAAAACCAAACTTTTATAACAGCTAAACCAAACGTTTCCAATGTAAATTTCCACCTTTATATAGTGTAGAAAGGCATCCTGAAGCCTGGAAAGTCATTAATTTGATTGTCCAGTATTTCCTTCATGAGATATTGCAACACTTAGAAAAAGTGTACAGCGCCAGCAGACAATGAATTTTCAGCACTAAAAAAACGAAACTTCATTAACAGCTAAACCAAACGTTTCCAATGTAAATTTCCACATTTATAGAGAGTAAAAAGGCATCCTGAAGCCTGGGAAGTCATTAATTTGATTGTCGAGTATTTCCCTTATGAGATAATGCCTCACATAGCAAATGTGTACAGTGCGAGCTGAAAATGCATTTTCAGCACTAAAAAACCAAACTTTTATAACAGCTAAACCAAACGTTTCCAATGTAAATTTACACCTTTATATAGTGTAAAAAGACATCCTGAAGCCTGGGCAGTCATTAATTTGATTGTCCAGTATTTCCCTTATGAGATAATGCCTCACACAGCAAATGTGTACAGTGCGAGCTGAAAATGCATTTTCAGCACTAAAAAAACCAAACTTTTATAACAGCTAAACCAAACGTTTCCAATGTAAATTTCCACCTTTATATAGTGTAAAAAGACATCCTGAAGCCTGGGCAGTCATTAATTTGATTGTCCAATATTTCCCTTCTGAGATAATGCCTCTCATAGCAAATGTGTACAGCGCGAGCTGAAAATGCATTTACAGCACTAAAAAACCAAACTTTTATAACAGCTAAACCAAACGTTTCCAATGTACATTTCCACCTTCATATAGTGTAGAAAGGCATCCTGAAGCCTGGAAAGTCATTAATTTGATTGTCCAGTATTTCCTTCATGAGATATTGCAACACTTAGAAAAAGTGTACAGCGCCAGCAGACAATGAATTTTCAGCACTAAAAAAACGAAACTTCATTAACAGCTAAACTAAACGTTTCCAATGTAAATTTCCACCCTTATATAGTGTAAAAAGACATCCTGAAGCCTGGGCAGTCATTAATTTGATTGTCCAATATTTCCCTTATGAGATAATGCTTCTCATAGCAAATGTGTACAGCGCGAGCTGAAAATGCATTTACAGCACTAAAAAAACAAACTTTTATAACAGCTAAACCAAACGTTTCCAATGTAAATTTCCACCTTTATATAGTGTAGAAAGGCATCCTGAAGCCTGGAAAGTCATTAATTTGATTGTCCAGTATTTCCTTCATGAGATATTGCAACACTTAGAAAAAGTGTACAGCGCCAGCAGACAATGAATTTTCAGCACTAAAAAAACGAAACTTCATTAACAGCTAAACCAAACGTTTCCAATGTAAATTTCCACATTTATAGAGTGTAAAAAGGCATCCTGAAGCCTGGGAAGTCATTAATTTGATTGTCCAGTATTTCCCTTATGAGATAATGCCTCACATAGCAAATGTGTACAGTGCGAGCTGAAAATGCATTTTCAGCACTAAAAAACTAAACTTTTATAACAGCTAAACCAAACGTTTCCAATGTAAATTTCCACCTTTATATAGTGTAAAAAGACATCCTGAAGCCTGGGCAGTCATTAATTTGATTGTCCAGTATTTCCCTTATGAGATAATGCCTCACACAGCAAATGTGTACAGTGCGAGCTGAAAATGCATTTTCAGCACTAAAAAAACCAAACTTTTATAACAGCTAAACCAAACGTTTCCAATGTAAATTTCCACCTTTATATAGTGTAAAAAGACATCCTGAAGCCTGGGCAGTCATTAATTTGATTCTCCAATATTTCCCTTCTGAGATAATGCCTCTCATAGCAAATGTGTACAGCGCGAGCTGAAAATGCATTTACAGCACTAAAAAACCAAACTTTTATAACAGCTAAACCAAACGTTTCCAATGTACATTTCCACCTTTATATAGTGTAGAAAGGCATCCTGAAGCCTGGAAAGTCATTAATTTGATTGTCCAGTATTTCCTTCATGAGATATTGCAACACTTAGAAAAAGTGTACAGCGCCAGCAGACAATGAATTTTCAGCACTAAAAAAACGAAACTTCATTAACAGCTAAACTAAACGTTTCCAATGTAAATTTCCACCCTTATATAGTGTAAAAAGACATCCTGAAGCCTGGGCAGTCATTAATTTGATTGTCCAATATTTCCCTTATGAGATAATGCCTCTCATAGCAAATGTGTACAGCGCGAGCTGAAAATGCATTTACAGCACTAAAAAACCAAACTTTTATAACAGCTAAACCAAACGTTTCCAATGTAAATTTCCACCTTTATATAGTGTAGAAAGGCATCCTGAAGCCTGGAAAGTCATTAATTTGATTGTCCAGTATTTCCTTCATGAGATATTGCAACACTTAGAAAAAGTGTACAGCGCCAGCAGACAATGAATTTTCAGCACTAAAAAAACGAAACTTCATTAACAGCTAAACCAAACGTTTCCAATGTAAATTTCCACATTTATAGAGTGTAAAAAGGCATCCTGAAGCCTGGGAAGTCATTAATTTGATTGTCCAGTATTTCCCTTATGAGATAATGCCTCACATAGCAAATGTGTACAGTGCGAGCTGAAAATGCATTTTCAGCACTAAAAAACTAAACTTTTATAACAGCTAAACCAAACGTTTCCAATGTAAATTTACACCTTTATATAGTGTAAAAAGACATCCTGAAGCCTGGGCAGTCATTAATTTGATTGTCCAGTATTTCCCTTATGAGATAATGCCTCACACAGCAAATGTGTACAGTGCGAGCTGAAAATGCATTTTCAGCACTAAAAAAACCAAACTTTTATAACAGCTAAACCAAACGTTTCCAATGTAAATTTCCACCTTTATATAGTGTAAAAAGACATCCTGAAGCCTGGGCAGTCATTAATTTGATTGTCCAATATTTCCCTTCTGAGATAATGCCTCTCATAGCAAATGTGTACAGCGCGAGCTGAAAATGCATTTACAGCACTAAAAAACCAAACTTTTATAACAGCTAAACCAAACGTTTCCAATGTACATTTCCACCTTTATATAGTGTAGAAAGGCATCCTGAAGCCTGGAAAGTCATTAATTTGATTGTCCAGTATTTCCTTCATGAGATATTGCAACACTTAGAAAAAGTGTACAGCGCCAGCAGACAATGAATTTTCAGCACTAAAAAAACGAAACTTCATTAACAGCTAAACTAAACGTTTCCAATGTAAATTTCCACCCTTATATAGTGTAAAAAGACATCCTGAAGCCTGGGCTGTAGAAAGGCATCCTGAAGCCTGGAAAGTCATTAATTTGATTGTCCAGTATTTCCTTCATGAGATATTGCAACACTTAGAAAAAGTGTACAGGGTCCCCTACAGTGGGTGTGCTGTCCGATGTTGGTCCCCAACATGTAGCTTATACAAACACACACACACACCCCTACTTGTTTTTGTGACATTGTTGGGCCACCTGAGCAAAACTCACATTGTGGGAACCACCCTTTCTAGTGGTTGTACAGCTCTGAAAAAAATCAGGCAGTGTCCAGGAATTTAGTTAAACACAAAAAACACTTCAAATTACCAATTAATGACCTGGAGGTCAAATGAGTGACTCAAGTGCATGTAATTCAGTCACTGTAGCCCAAAGATTCTCTGGGCCAGTGGATGAACCATTATTCGTCTTGGACAGCATTGAAGCAGGCCGTAGCCTGGTTTCTAAAGCTGAAAGACTTACTGACAGAGTAAAGGAAAATAGAAAGGAGTTAATCACATTAGGTGAAGAAGGCAAGATGAATTTATTCAAGAGAACTGTCAAAGGAAAGTATTTGACCTGCAACGACTTGGATAAAGCAGAAAGAGAACTTGTGAAATACTGTCAAAGGCGAAGTTTCAAAAAAGATTTAGCCATATTTGAAAAACAAAAAAGGGTGAAGAAAAGTAGCCCACTTTACAAGTTCAATATAGTACTTCAAGATGGTGTCATGAGGGTTGGTGGACAGTTGAGCCACGCAGCCATGCCTGAAACAGCAAAACAGCAAGCCATCTTGCCAAGGATTCACATAACACAAAGCTAGTCCTGAGATACATTCATGAGATTACAGCTCATGCTGGAAGGAACCACATGATGGCTAATCTGCATCAACAGTTTTGGATACCTCGAGCTGCTAGAGTCATCAGAAGAGTGCTACCTGACGATCCGCCTTTCAAGAGAATTGGCGTTGATTATTTTGGTCCATTCTAAGTAAGTAGGGTTAGAGGACAAGTAAAGAGATACGGCGTGATTTTTACATGTCTCGCTGTACGAGCCGTACATCTGGAAATTGCATCTTCACGTGACACAGATGCTTGTCTCAACGCAATCCGAAGATTTCTTGTCAGAAGAGGACAAGTGAGAGAGATGTATTCTGATAACGGAACCAACTTTAGATCAGCTGACAGTGAAATGAAGAAATCAATCAAAGAATGGAACACTAAGTAAATCGAGAAACACTTGCTGCAAAAAGGTATTCAGTGGCATAGCAATCCCCCAGCAGGTTCCCACCACGGAGGAAGCTGTGAGCGACTTATTTGGTCTGTGAGAAAAATCCTGAATGTCACTGTAAAAGAACAAATTTCGGGTGAAGAAAGTCAATATACCTTGCTTGGTGAGGCTGAAGCAGTTATAAACAGCAGGCCTATCACAAGGACATCTTCCGACCTCAACGACTTGGAAGCACTCACACCCAACACTCTGTTGTGGCTGAAGGTCAAACCTGAGTTACCTCCTGGAGTCTTCTGTAAAGACGACCAATACGCCCCAATACGTACCTCTGGGAATGAGCTGGTCAGCTCTTTAAAGAGTATTATGTAAGTTGAAATACATTAATCCATTTTTCTTTTTTGGACCATCTTTAACTGTGTAGTGTGTAATGTCTAAAATACAAAATGATCTGATTTTAGGGTGCAGTTGACGACTGTGGCACAGGTCCTCGCTCTACAAGTGCTAATAGTCTTCGGCAAAGAGAAAAATCTGCCATAAGGTACAGAAAACATTGGCATCAGAGTAAATGGATGCATGTTTTTGCAATGTGCGAGGAAACTGGCGAACTCAGAGAAAACTACGCAGGCTTGGGAGAACATGCAAACTCTACACAGGAAGGCCGGAGCCGGAATCGATCCCACAACCTCTGCATTGTGAGACCATCGTGCTCACAAGTCGCCCACCGTGGCGGCCGTCCATTATGAATGCCATCCCACCATCCATTATCTGTACGGCTTCTCCTCACAAGGGTTGCGGGGGGTGCTGGAGCCTATCCCAGCTATCTTGGGGCAGTAGGTGGGGTACACCCTAAACTGGTTGCCAGCCAATCGCAGGTCACACAAAGACAAACAACCATCCGCGCTCACACTCACACCAATTTAGGGTGTCCAAACAACCTGCCATGCATGTGTTTGGAATGTGGGAGGAAACCGGAGAACCCACGCAGGCGTGTGGGAAACATGCAAACTCCAAACAGGAAAGCCGGAATCAATCCCGCGACCTCTGCATTGTGAGACCATCGTGCTAACAAGTCGCCCACCATGCATCCCTGCTAAATAAATGATTAATTTTTACATTTTAGTATTTGTAAGCGATCTTGTGTTCATGACAGCATTTTCAACAGTGTGGGTGTTTGTATGAAAGCATTTCACTCGTGTATGGGCATGAGCATGTTTCAGTTGTATTTATGAATAACAATAATTTCACAATTGTGCCTGAGCGCCTTTCACTGGTGTGTATGAGAATGTTTCACCTATGTGTATGAGCGCATTTGACGAGTGTATGAGCAACAACTATTTCACTAGTGTGTATGAGAGCGTTTCACTCGTATGTATGATAGCGTTTCATAAGTATGCATGAGCAACAACAATTTCACTGGTGTGTAAGAGTGCATTTCAGAAGTGTGAAGCGATTCCTGACTTTTGTCCCCAACGGCACCTCATACTCCCCATCTCCCGCTCACTTCTCCTGACCCCATGAGCCATCCCCGTTGCTACTACATGGAGATTTGATGTGTTTTTTTGTTTTTTTTTGTTATTAGCTTCTTCAACATCTCTTCTGATTCTCATCTCTTCTCTGGCGCTCGTCTCCGCCTGTCTGATTTGAAGTCGACCTCAGAATTTGCACTATTTTGACATGACTTCTGTGGTAATCACTACTGACATATTGTGTCATTTGCTCAATAATACATTAAAATTATAATAAATAATAAAAATGGGTCCGGTGCCGAGCTCTGGCTTCATATCTTTAAAAGTGGTCTTCTCAAATCTGTTACTAATGGCCTCTAAATCGGTTGTGGTAGAGAAGGGGCAAATTAGACCTTATGGCATCTTAATTTGGTCAAGTCTTGTACCCATTTTCAAGGCCAGCGACTATTGCTTTAGCTATATACAAGAAAAGGATTACTCTGAATATACACAACAACAAATCCCAGATGTCCATCCCAAATGTTGTTTCAAAATAATCCAGTTCAGATGATAAACAAATGTATTGGTATGTTGAGGTCATTATTTCAAATCAAAATATACACTTCTTTTTCAGACAATGGGGAGGATCGAAGAAGTGGAAAAGTTGCAGGAGTAACTTCAAAACAATGCAAAGAGACAGAATCTGGAAGAATGTCAAGTTTGTCCATGTTTATATTTCTGGAATTTAGTGGGCGTGCATCTCGAAATGTTTGGGGATGGTTCGGGCTGCCAGACAAGACTTTCACTGCGAGCGCTGGACCACTGGATGCTGCGGCAAACAGCGGACTTCTTGCAGCTATTTATTACCAACAAGCTACTCCTGCACATCAATGATGCGGATGGCACAGACTGCTTTGCAGACAATTATTTTGAGGCAAAACCAAGAGGTCTGTAAGCACTCTGAAAACAAAGTAAAATATTTGACACCCACGGCAAAGAAAGCCATGCTACAGCATAGGGCTGGGCGATAAACCGAAAATTTACCGTTACCGAAATTTATTACAATGACCGAAATCATTTTGCCCATGTCGGTAAATTCGATGAATAAAAAAAGAAAAGCCTTTTGTCTGCGGCAATGTTCATGCCCCTTTAAGACCGCTACAGCGCCTCTAGTCATGTGACTCCACCCGTCTGTCGCTCTCGTTGCTGGCGATTCAAATCCAGAAGCTTTCTCACCACCCACAACACAACCATGCTGTGCTGAAAGTTCAAAGTGAGAAGCAAGGTTCGACAAGTGACAACAGCCCATGAACGGAGGCGACACCATACGAGAGAACGTCTCAGAGGTGGACGCGATAGCCTAGCACTAGCTAAAGATAAAGCTCGTCTAGTTACGTGGCGCGCACAGGATTTAAACGCTTCATGAAAGCCGTATTTCCCGATATGGACTACATCGGGCCGGGAGCTTAGACATGTCAAGCATTTTGCATCTACATCCGACTTGTGGTCGGGTCGCAACATGGATCCCTGATTGAGCCTAACTGTGCATTCCATAGATGACAAGTGGCGACTGCGCAGCAGAGTACTCGAGACGGCACATTTTCCCCGATAATACCCACTTGTTTATTTGGCTTGCATTGACATTTTCTTTCATTTTATTTCGCGTTTTTTTATTTGCCATTATTTACATCATGAGAGCATCTTGGCGCAATCTATTTGCAGAAAAAGATTTCGCAAGAGGTACCCTTTTTCTTTGTGACATTGTTCAAGTCATGCAAAGCAAGCTCAGGGTTCGCGGTTAACCGCTTCCCGATTGCCCGGGGCAAGTGAAATTTGGCCACGGGCAAGGTAAAATTATGGGCAACTTGCCCGACCGGGCAAGCATTTTTTAAAGCAGCCAAATATCTTTAATTTTGACGAAAACGGTGGTGTGATCTGTTTGTGTGCACTGTATGGTGATGGTTTAACCCAGACAACCCCTTATGTTTTGGTATGGTCCATTGGCCTTATCGGGGGTAATGGGCGGGCGCTACGGGGATCAGTTAGTTCAGTGAATGTCGAGTTAAAGTGGACGTCAATAAATCCCGCAGTATTGGAACTCGCTGTCGTAGCATCCTCATTTGAAGTTTGAAAAACACAACAAAAACCTACGATATTTTGGCCGAAAATTGACAGCCGGAAGTTTTCTTACCTTCTGCGCATGTTTACGAGTGGCGACGAGTTCGTTCAAATCCGAACATTTCGGATTCCTCTGACATGACTAAAATAGCTCGAATATTTTTAAGTAGACAATTCAGTTGTGAGTAAGGAAGGGAGTAATATTTGATTATTGGCTGTTAATTCATTAGCTCCATGATGTGACCTGACATAGTGTCAGTGACTGTGTTCTGTTTATGCTATGAAACTTATGGAGGCAGCACCACAGGCACTGGTCTTAAAGGAATACACAAATTTGCCACACTCATAATTTACTCATGTGATTCCTCAATTAATACGCTCTCCTGGACTTAAAATTGATCATCTGGATTGCTGTAATATCATTTTCCCAATTTAACATGCAGATTTGTTAATTATTAAAACTACAATTAACATTTTCAATAACTGCACAGGATGATACATTTGCTCTTGTGAGTAGGGTTTCATGGTTGATGATGAAAACAAGATTAATTTATGCTTATCAGATTATATGTTTATTTACATTTGTGGCGCACATTTTACAACCATAAACATTTTATTCTTAGAGAAAAAAAATTGTCACTTGCCCAAGTCGGGCAAGTAATTTGGCCACTCGGGCAAGGCAAATTTTAGTGGCACTTGCCCTATGGGCAAGCAGTTTTTAAAGTTAACCGCGAACCCTGCAAGCTATTTGGAATGTTCATACAAATGATTTTTGTACTTTTATTTTTCATTGAAAGTAAAGTGTACCAGTTGGTCAATAAAAAAAACAGTCAATATGCAATTCCTGCATTTATTTTGATTTTAGTCCACGTGGGAATTTATTGTGCATTTATCGTTATCGAGGTAAAATTGCTCGATTTCTCGCGATATTGATTTGAGGTCATATCGCCCAGCCCTTCTACAGCATGTATACAGTGTGAGACGTGTTGTGTTCACTTGCTCCAATGCAATTGTTTTTAAGTGTATACCACATACCCAACGAATTGTGTAATTTGTATGGCGGGGTGTACACATGCGTTGCAAAAACACATGCACACACTGTCACTCACGCACTTCCGTATATAGTTTATTTCAGCACCTTTTGTCATGCTGTTTTTATTTTATAGAAGGAAAGCATTATTTTGATGTCTGAGCTGTCACGAAAGAAAAAATAGAACTGTTGAAGTCAAGTCAAGCTTGTGCTTGAAATGTTTGTTCTTAGTTTCTCAGTTTTTCGTGAGCAATGGGAATTCAGTTATATTCAAACGCTGTCAGGTAAAGGCTCCATATTTTTATAGCATTATAGCACACTATTCTGTGGGCGCTAGAATTGAAGGGTTTGCGTTAGTAAAAATAGGTGGGATTAAATGAGCTGAAGTGTATCTCTTGAGTGCTCCTTAAATATTTGCCTGTGTTGGTATATTTTATTTTGGTCGTGTCATGTTTATTCTTACGCTGAAAGAGACATGAGGTGTTCGAAAAAAATAAATGATTTTTTTTTTCCCGGTCAAAACTACCAATGGTGTCTGTTTTTTTTCCCTCCGTGAAATGTACGAGTTATCACTTTGACGCACATGATGTCACGTGGCTGGAGGACTGGAAACTTGCACGAACAACATTTACGTTGAAATGTAACAATGACACATATATCGACATCTAACAAACATGCATGGGCATCTAACATTGACACTTACATTGACGTCTATAACATAAACCATTACAATCACATCTAACAAACACGGACATCTAACAGACACATCGACATCCATCATAAACATTTACATAGACATCGACATCTAACCAACCTCTACATAGACATCTTACACACATCGACATCTAACAAACATTTACATAGACATCTAACATAAACACATCTAATATAGACACATAGATTGACATCTAACATCGACACATTGAGATCTAACATAGACATACATTGACATCTAACATAAGACTGTTACATCGACAACTAACATCGACACAAGGCTTTGTCAAATGACACGTCATGACGACATATACAGAGACACAAGGCACAACAGCATATTTTTGGTACAAATTGAACCCGATATGTTAGCTACCTCGTTCGACTTAAAGGGTTAGCGAACTTGTTATGGTGGTTGAGGCGTGGTGGCTACCCAGCTCGTGTAGTGTATATTAAACTTAAGTTAATAATTTATGACCAGTAAACACGGATGTTGTAACGCAAAACAATGTTCAAATGTTAGTTTTTTTTCAACACATTTCATGAGAAAAAGCTCTACTTGTCTGTGAGAAATGTATGTTGTAGACCCATTATATAACACAATATTACACAATTTTACATTGGAATTTCATTTAATAAAACATTGACAATTATCTTTACAAACACTGTGTATGATTCATCTTTTCATTTGTTGTTCAATGAGCAAAACAGTGGCGATCAAAACAGTGCAAATTAAATGACATTTTATAGGTATCTGGTTGCAATACAGTGAACCCTCGCTACTTCGCGGTTCACCTTTCGCGGGTTCAGTGCTTCGCGGGTCTAAAAAATATTCGGGGGCATTGTAGTTTCGCCGAGCGGCACGACGGGGCGCTGGAGTGGTTAGACGGCCGGCGTCCGCCGAAGAAGAACGTGGGCGAAGAGGAGAGTGGACAAAGAAGAGCACGTTCCCCCGGGCACGATTTGGGGCGACGTTTCGCGCGGTTCGGACCGTACCAGAGCTCCGGCCAGCGTGCGTGGCAGTTAAGCCGAAGAGGAACAACTTCCGCCCGGGCACTAGCGGGGCGACATTTCGCTCCGTTCGGGACCGTGCGAGAGCTCCGGAGGAGACCGGCCGGCGTGCGTGGTTGTTAAGCCGAAGAGGAACACCTTCCGCCCGGGCATGAGCGGAGCGCGAGGCTGTCAGTTATGAATGAATAAATGAATAAATAAATGAAGAATGCCAGGGCACACCGGACGGCGTACCAGCAGGTAAAAGTCGAAGTAATTAAATAAATACAAAAAGAAGTAATTGAATAAATACAAAAATAATGGCTGGGGAATAAAAAAATGTTTTAATAATTTTTTTTTTTTGTTATAACATGCATTTCACCCTCTCTCTCTCTACCCGTATATATATATATATATATATATATATATATTATTATTTTATTTATTTATTTTTTTAAGCATTTTTGAAGGTGCGCCGCTACTTCGCACTTTTTTTTTAAAGCATTTTTGAAGGTGCGCCGCTACTTCGCACTTTTTTTTTTTTAAGCATTTTTGAAGGTGCGCCGCTACTTCGCGGATTTTCAGTTTTCGCGGGTGGTCTCGGTCCCCATTAACCGCGATAACCGAGGGTTCACTGTAGTAAGTTACATTCTAATTTACATTGACAGGTAATGGAAATGACTACTGGTAACCTCAATTGAACTGTATT
Source organism: Idiotropiscis lumnitzeri (assembly GCF_059441095.1). Classification (NCBI taxonomy): domain Eukaryota; kingdom Metazoa; phylum Chordata; class Actinopteri; order Syngnathiformes; family Syngnathidae; genus Idiotropiscis; species Idiotropiscis lumnitzeri. The sequence continues at coordinate 253,573 of NW_028283734.1, read as the reverse complement.
TCAGTCAGAATGCCTCAAACATCATAAAAAAATAAAACGTTGAGTATTATTTCTCCTTCAAAATGTCAGAAGAAATACTCTATAATGGCCTGACGACATTAACATAGCTTATAGTATATAGCAGGGGTGGGAAAACTTTTTTATTGGCGGGCCACAATGGGTTCTAAAATTTGACAGAGGGGCTGGACCAGGAGCAGATGGATGGAGTGTTTTGGTAACCTCATCTCATCTGAGAAAAAAAATACATTTAATTTTAAATGAAAGTGAACAAAAGCTTGTCTTTGAAAAACCACACTATTTTGAAAATAAAACATTAACAAGGTTTTTTTTTTTTTTTTTCAAATTCGGCGGGCCGGATTAAAACGTTTAACGGGCCGCATGTGGCCCCCGGGCCGTAGTTTTCTCACGCCGGTATATAGCATAGCGGCATAGGTTCCCTCGTCAACATCAAGTGAGTTACCCTCTTACCAAGACCAAAATACGGGGCTCTCCATCTCCCGGTCACTTCTCCAGACCCCAACAGTCACCCTCGTTGCGAGAACTTGGAGATTCGATGTTTATTTTTTTTCCGCTTCTTCAACTTCGTGTCTGATTCTTTTCTCTTCTCTGGCTCCAGGATTCCGCTGTCAATCAGATGACGATTGAGGCGGGACTTCCGGTTCAAAGTCACCCTCAGAGTTTGCAACCATTTGAGATGGCTTCTGTGGTAATAACAACTGTCATAGGTGCAATTTGCTCTATAAAGCATTAAAAAAAAAAAAAAATAATAAATTACAAAAAATAGTCAAGTACAGCACTCGTCTCATAAACTAGGTAAGAATTTAGCGTTACTAACGTTGCTACACTATAAAGAGTGTTTTACTGACTAGCTAAACCCAGTTTGCTTAAACTGATCGTACACTGGACGAAATCTTACCGTTGTCTTTTTACAAATGGATTATGAAATTGTTGCAGAAATTGTTTTGCTGTGACGGAGGGCAAGTTTTATAAGGTTCGTTCATCGGGAAGGTTTTATATTAGACGAGGATGGTCTTGTTCTTCGGATTTTTTTTTTATTTATAAAAGGCCGAGCATTTGTATTTGCGCTCAGACTGTGTTGCACAGTGCACACGAACCAAAAGCTCTAAAGAAAACACAATACCCGATCCAAACGGAGGGACGTGTTATCTTTATCTTCCACACCGCCTATCTTGTACTGGCTTGCGGGGAGGTGCTGCCGCCTATCCCGTCTGACTTTGGGCGAAATGCGGGAGGGACGACCTGAACAGAGAAATACAAAAAGAAGCAGTACAGCGTCAGTGTAACTCCTTACGGGATAATATCCTCGTCGCATAAACAAGGTAAGAATTTCACGGTATGCATTTTGGTGAACCATAAAGCGTGCTTTACTGACTGGAGCGACGTCGAGTTAGCCTAAATGTATCGTGCATTGGACTAAATCTAGCAAGTTAGAATTATACGATTTGTTCTTCGGGAAGGTTTTATATTAGAGGAGGAATTAAGATCTTGCCCTTCGGACATTTTTTGTGATAAAAGGCCGAGCATTTGCATTTGCGCACAGTATTAGTCCACGAAACAAGAAATACCCATGTACAAATAACTTGCAATTATAATAGTTGGAGCTGTAACAAAGTGTTTTTCATACGGTGTTGTATAAATTAGCAGGAAATTAGAACACAAATTAAAACACGTACAGTAGATACAAGAAGAACAACGACAGTCACATGTTGAGTCGAAAGCTAAAGAATAAAAATGTGTCTTCAAAACGTTTTAAAAGTGGACAGAGAGGGGGCTTGCCTAACATTCAATGGAGAGTCAGGGAATGGACTCCGAGTGCAAGTTTCAGGCCATCTATCTCAAGAAAGAGCTTCTGATGCACCTCAAACGGGTACTGCAAATTTAGTAAGTTCAGCGCATAGTTAATTCCCATGAGCAGGAGACTGGCAACATTTCCACAACCTCATTTTCTTAAGCAACAATGGAAACAGAGGCATGGGATGTGTCTTCTTGTCCCTCACTTGCTTGGAAGACATAGAGTACGTGTGTCAAACTCAAGGCCCGGGGCCAGATCTGGCCCACAACCTAATTTTATGTTGCCCGCAAAGGGCAAATCATCTGCATCAACTTCCTGTTTCTAGCACATTTTCTTCACAACAACACTGAGATATGAGATATTGCCAATTATTTGTTACCAATCCTCCCCTTTTAAAATAAATTGAAAAATTGTTGAACAATTACTTACTAGCTTCTGATTTCAAAACTGGCTTTCCAATCAATTTATATGGGTTCACAGTCCCTCTGAGGGAAACCACAACTACGATGTGGCCCGTCCATAAAAATGAGTTTGACACCCCTGACATAGACCTTCAGTACTTGCTTGGCCTGGTCCTCTTTTGCTTGTTCTCTGCTGACTTCCTGAAAGAGCATATACATCCATGGTTAGGTGCATAATGTCCCAAATTTGTGTTTGCTTTTTATAGTTCTGAATATCGCTGTCTTCAGGCAGTATCCAAGAAGCTCCAGAATCTTCACCTTGCAGGAGACTTCCAATGGCACGTTTTTGCAATCATTAACACTGCATCATCCAAAGAGAGCAAACCATTTTCAACATTTGAGATTGGTCAGTAATATTTACAAGTAACACCCACTCGTGTGGATTGACCAATAGATTAGATCTAGAAAAACATGAAATTACTCAAATTATGACAACATGTTTCAGCCGGACACCAGTGATATGTGACAGTATTTGCAATCTGCATTACATGTTTATAACAGCATATATGAGAATCAAAAAATAAATAAAAAGGGCAATGAAAACGGAAATTAAAATAGAAACCTCAACCTCAAGGATAGGATTTTTGTAGAAATCTCAAAATCGAAACTTTGGACCTTCTGATTTATTTTGTCAATTACCCGAAAGTAACCTTTGCCAAATGCCAACCCTTTAGCCAGAGCAGGTCACATACTGGCAGCAATTAATTTATTTGAATATTGTGACAAATAAAAATGTTTGCTGCACAGTCTATGAGTTAATTGCAGCTTTAAAAACGTAATACTGTTGTAATTTACCTGGTAGTCCGTGATAAGTTCCTCTGCAGACTGTCCGAGGAATTTCATCAAGGAATGGATTATGCCCTCCCTTCCAGCTTCAACGTTTTGCTATTTAAAAAGACACAAGATGATTAAGTGTCTTAAATAAATAAAAGCTCACATATGCATTGCTTACATCCCAAAAAGTGCATCTCAACTTTAAATAAAAAAAATAGCAAGATATCCATAAGCTCTAACAGATCTTTTATTGTTTTATTCTGTTAATGCTTATGATGGACTTATCCAAAATAGTTTGATGCAAATTCTATTTGCAGTAATAAAACACAACCCTCTTACATGACTGAGTGAACTGAGCATAGGTCTTATTTCAGTGCCAGTAACTCGGCCTTTTTTTCCAAGTATCTCCTTCAATTCCAGGGTGTAAAGTTCCATCTTGGTTAGCCAGGTTCTCTCAAATTGAACATATGTAATTTGTTTGAACTCTTTCTTAATCTGAAACATTTTTCCCTCAATTAGAACATTTTCAAAATTAAGAAATCGAAATCACGATTTAAATTTTGATTAATCGTCCAGCACTAGAAGATACAGCAGCAGGTATTACTCCTCCTCTAAAATAATAAAGGCAGTACAATCATCACTTAATTTGACACAGAGTTTGGATTAATTGCTGGACTATGGTCTGATATTTGTCCCACTTGAAACTAAATCTGAATATTGGTTATTTGAATGTGAATATCTTAACTTTGATATTTGAATTGAAACCTGAATGTTTTGAATTGAACACTGAATTATTGAATTGAAAAACTGAATTCGAATTACATAAATTGTATATTTTTAATTTGATTCTGAATTTTTCGATCATAATGTTTTTGTTAAGAACTATATCCCAATAAACTTGAATGTAGGACTTTAAAATGCGTTTTTAATTCCTCAAAAAAAAGGTCTCCTCACCAAAAATTCAATACTGCATATGCTCAAATTCAGTTTACTAAGTAAAAATTCAAGACTCAGTGACAGACATACGGGAGCTTTAGGGTGCCTCAAGGATGTGCAATGGATTCCAATCACCTTCCACCTATCACATCAACCCCCCATCCTTCAGCAGATCCACTGGCTTCCAGTCAATCAACAAATCATTTTCAAAATTCTTCTATATATTTTCAAATCTATGGCTGGCGACCAGTTCAGGGTGTAGTGCGCCTTTCGCCCGTAGTCAGCTGGGATAGGCTCCAGCACCCTCCCGTGACCCTGTACCGGATAAGCGGTGTGGATAATGACATGACACATGACTTTCAAATCTCTTCACAACCTCGCCCCTCCCTACCTTTCAGACATCATCCATATTCCCCCTCCATCCCGCGCTCTCCGGTCTTCATCCTCCTCACTCCACCCCTTGCCTGCCACCATGGGGGACAGAGCCTTCAGCGATTCGGTTCTCCAGCTCTGGAACTCTCTCCACCTGACCTCTGTAATTGCACCACCCTCCCTGTGTTTAAAACTAAACTCAAAACCAATCTGTTCCGCCTTAATTACTCTCTCCAATTCCAGATATGTCCCTCATCCACTTTATTGTATTTTATCCTGCTTGATTTACGTGTTGGTGTTTCTACCCGTATTTGTGTTTTTACTTTCGTATTTTACTCTGTACAGCGGCCTTGAGTGTCCTGAAAGATGCTTCCAAAAAAAAAAAATATATATATATATATATATATATATAAACACACACACACACACACACACACACACACACACACATATATATGTTGTTTGTTTTTTTTTCATGGTGGAAAAAAATTTAATCTAAATAACTCTAATGAATTTGTCTTTTATCATGGTGGTCTGTAGGATGAATTGGATCAAGAGCCTGCCAAGTGCACCATGGTGGTGTTTGTTGTCCGGGAGGAAGAGGATCTTCAGCCACCACATTACATCGGGGCAGTTATTGTAGGTGTGAAGGTTCTTTGTCAGTTGCCATCTCTTGCACATAGATGTGTGATGCTGTTTGGCCTCATCTCTCCACTAAACCTGTCTTACCTAAGTAAGTTAAAACACGCTTTTGATGCACCACAAAAAAATACTCATGGAGATAGAACCAAACAAATTGACACGAATAGTGTGCGGTTTGAGTGTCAAACTAAATATTTGATAGCCCAAAAAAAAAACATTTCAGAATGTCCTTTTTAACCGTTTGTAGGTTGTATTCAGAGAAAAAAACTACAGCATTTTTCTAAAACAAAATTACATCAATTTAATGTCTTTATTCCAAAGTAACAAATATATATATATATATATATATATATATATATATATATATATGTGTATATATATGTGTATATATATATATATACACAGACCAGTTGTCCTTTCATTTTACCATGAAGAGTCCTGAGACCTCTATGGCCCTGGTTAGACGACCACCCACCGCTGTGTTGTTGGGAATAAATGTGCAACATTGTTCACCGAACATAGCACAAACACCACCTCTCTCATCCAACAATACATCAACAGTCATCCTGTTTCGGAATGCCATTAGAGATTGGTTGATAGCCGTTCATGCACAGTTTCAAACCCACTTTGCGTCCAATTACCTAATTTTTGCACGTTGTGATGATGCAGTTGACCTGTCTGCGTTCTTTGTTCTTCGTTCGAGGACTCAAATCCTGTTACTTGATCTGTTAATTTACACTTACTTACTTACTTACACTAAGGAGAACACCGATGGCTTCCATGTATGTTGAATCATTTTTTTTTTTTTTTTTGCCGTGATACTCTGCTTTCTCTTTTTTAACGTCACCGATGTCCTGTCATGACATTGGACAGTTCACACAGTTTATTAACAAACAATATAAAACATACCATTTACGATCAATCAATTACATTTTGTGAAATGGCACTCTCCAGAAACTACCAATAATCTATAAGCAGGGCCTAGTTATGAAAAACACATACAGATATGCACTAAGTCTCAAAACCTTTTACATTTTTGGGTGATTTATCAAATGATCTATCATATCCACACCACCACCAGATTTCCCCTCTTGATAGTGATTGAAGTTTATTTCAACCACTATCAAAACCAGACACAGTGGTGGTGAAAAGATTCCTAACCGCTTAGCTCTGTCAGCAACATTAATGCTATTTAAATTTTCAAGAGCAACTATCATAGAAAACATGTTCATCTACATCAACTCTAGTCACAGGATACACGCTGACCCAATCCATACATGTATTATCAAGATAAGCATTAATATAATATCAATAATACAATTTCATTTGCTTATTTTGGATATCTCGTTGTCCAATTGCTATCTTTTCACGAAAGTACAGACTTTCTCCTGTAACTTTGTTCTGTGGACCAATAGTTGCCCACTTGAGTATTACTCATGGTTCCAACTCAAATCTATCAACATGTCGTCCAAGCTCCACAAATATGTCCCATCACTTTTTTTTTTTCAATTATCTGCTTGGTGTTTGCAAATCCATTTTGATTAGTAATTGGGATTCTTACTGTTGGTATTGTACTATAGTCACATCATAGTTTGTTTATGTAACTCTGGGTTGTTCCCACATATAACACAACAACAAAAATATCAGAATAAAATTGTATACATCCAACATAGAACAGCTGCTTTTAACCACTTCAGGGTCATTTTGTCTGAAATATCCCCTCTACTTAGTCTGGTGTCTTATGAAATAAGACCACCCTATCATCAGACTTCCGCTCATCTCCTTTGTAGGAGATTTCAACCAAAATGACCTTTTTACATGTGTCAAATGAACCAATGTTGACTCTTCTACTATATTTACAGCTGTGAGAGCTGTCAATAAAACTAAACATGGCATTCCCCCTTGGGTAATTACATATGTCTTATCTTCAAACTTCTTTCAAGCATCCAGTCTCCTGGCTCCACTAGTTTAGTGCCCTGCTAGGAGACAGAAAGATCCTCACCACTCTAAATTTGTGCCTGTCTTTGTTTTTCTAACACTTTTCACATGTAGTCAGCTAAAGTTGCTTCAGCATCTATTTCCCATTTGTTCTTAAATTTGAGGTATTCTATAAGGCCTTCCAAACAATGTTTTACAACGTCTCGGTCCTAAATACAATGAAATACAATACAGTGCAACTCTCTGTATATAACTCAAATTAACTCACATAAACACATTTACAGTAGATACCAGAAAAACAACAGAACAGCAACAGTCTCATGCTGAGTCAAAGGCCCGAATATTCATCTTCAAGCGAGGTTTAAAAGTGGACAGAGAGGCGACTCGCATAACATTCAATGGAAAGTCACAGTGCTTGTCGTTTTTACAAACAGTTTTACTAATTTCCATACACTGTGTCCACTGCCTCCCCGTTTCCTCAATGCATAGCCTTTTCACTTTTTTTTTTTTTGTTCATTCTTTTAACCAATCCAGAGCTTTGAGGGTGGTAAGCACAATTATCTTTCAAATCAACGTGAAACATTCCTATCTCTTTCACAAGTTAGTTAACAAAATGGGTACTATTATCACTGTTTATTATTTTCAGGAATACCATATCTCGGAATGATATCCTTACAAAGTACTTTTGCCACTGTCAATGCATCTGGATTTGTTGGTTAGAAAGAGTTCTAACCATTTCGAATTCACATCTATGATGACCAAACATTTATTTTATTTTTTTTCTTCACTTTGGTTTTTATCAAATAAGTCCATATGAATAATTTGAAATGGATATTGTGGTGTAGGAAAGCGTCCTCTGCGTGGACTCAAATTACCTTGTGAATTGTGTTTCGCACACGTTAAACATGCCCTACAAAAATGTTTCGAATAAGCATTAAAGCCGTAAGCCGTATAATAACGTAATATCTGATGCACCATTTCCCCTGTTGAGACATGTGTTATCCCATGACTCAATATAGCAGCCCATTTGTAAAGATTATTGTTTGGTCATACAGAGATCACGTAGCGATGTTACACCATTTTCCTCCAAAGCCTTTGTTTAACTTTGGGACTTCTATCACTAAAACGTGTATGTCCGCAACAGCTTCTTTAGCTGTATTGTCTGCAATGTGTATTCAAGGAAAACACTTATGCAATGTATGCGCTACACATTTTAAGACGACTATATGTGTAAATAGTAACACAATTTACTCTCTTTAGTTTACACGCTTTTGTTTAAGATACTAATTCTGTTGCATGAGCTGAGTAATTTGAGGAGTAACTGCTAAGTTCTTTTTCCCAGTGTCATTTGATACAACTACAGTATTTTATTTATTTATTTATTTATTTATTTCCATCTACAAATAGCACTTCTCCGTTTTCTGAAGGCGAATCTTTTTGATGCCTTTACTTTTGGTTACTTTTTTCTACTAACTCATAACAATCTAGTTTTGTACCATCCTCCTGACATAATAATGACAGCCGGGTTTAATGTTGTACATCTCTCTATAATCAGATGTGGTTTTGATAACAATGTATTCATACACTATAAATGTCCCGCCGGTGACAAAAACGTCATGTTCATCAGCAAAAGCAATGCAGAAACCGCACGTGGTACTCTCAAAACCAGAGGATGGAACAAAACTATGGTTGCACTTGTTTCTGCAATTTCCAGATTGTGGGACTAATAAAAGACCATCTTTATCTTAATCTTATATCTACAGCAATAGATACTGCATTAACTGTTCTCATGCAGTGCTTCAATGCACATTCTACGTTGTCTAGTTTGGAATAGAAGTATGCGATTGGTTTCATCTTATCTCCATGTTTCTACACTAAAACTAAGGCCTTTTGCATCTGGACAAAGGGTCAGTGCCATACTTAATACGAACACTTGTTTCCTTTCACAAAAGCTGAATATGCTTTATCAGTCCAGTGTAAGGACAATGTCATTTAGAGGTTTTCCTCATTCATCATTTTACTCAGTGGCACAGTAATTTCTGCATAATTTGGAACTCAGACTTTACAATAATTTGTTAATCTTAAGCATGTTAATTTTATTTTTATTTCCTATTTTTCTAACTTTATGACTCATTTTACTTCAACCAGTTCTACCTCAAAGTGAACAAGTACACATCAATGTTATTTGTAGTCTCTAATTTCTTCTCTGCTTTAATTCCTTGGATGTTAAGATGGCGGCGCGCATGGACGCAGCGGCTAACAGCTCCCCCTCACAGTGCTCCTTATTACTTTTTATTAGTGTTTGCTTGCTCTTATTGGCATCAACTGAGGCACAACATCGATATACCCGCCAGGACATCGTGAACATTGGATATCGATGCGAAATAACCATCAAAGAGGAATTTTGCTATGATCGCAAAATTCCGAACGAACTGGCGAGGCTGCCCGGCTCACCGTGGCTGGTCATCGGGACCGGGAGGCGGCGCAGGCGACGCAGAGAGAGGAAGCAGAAGCGAGGCTGCAGGTCCGGTGTCTTGCAACGGCTGCGACGGCAGCCCCATAGGCAACCACTACCGAGTCTGCACCTCACCAACGCCAGATCCGTGGTCCACAAAATCGACGACCTGGGATTACAAATCCTGGGAAACCGCTATGTGCGCGATAGCAGTGTGATCGTCGTCACGGAAACCTGGCTGCACGCAGACGTCCCCGACGCTAGCATCCAGCTGGCCGGGCGCTCGCTACATCGCGCGGATCGGACGAGGGACACCGGTAAGAGGAGGGGCGGGGGGCTCTGTGTTTACGTGCATGAGAACTGGTGCGGCGATAGCACGATCGTCGAGAAGCACTCTTCCCCCGACATCGAGTTCATGTCCGTTAAATGCCGGCCTTATTTTCTCCCGAGGGAGCTAACGGTAGTGATTCTCACAGCTGTTTACATCCCTCCCGACGCTAGCACTAGCACGGCGCTCTCGCTACTCGCGTGCGTCATCAATAAACATCAGCGGGCGCACCCTGATGGCGGTCACATTGTAGCGGGAGACTTTAATAAGGCCAATTTAAAGACTGTACTCCCAGAGTTTCACCAGCATGTCAAGTGCCCGACGAGGGGAGACAACACTCTCGACCATGTGTACTCGAACATCAAGCACGCATACAGAGCCCTCCCACTCGCCCCCCTCGGCCAGTCAGACCACCTGTCCTTGCAGCTCGCACCTGCGTACACCCCTCTCAGGCGCAGATTCAGGCCTACCACAAAGACTGTGAAAACCTGGCGTGACGACGCCATGAGTGAATTACAGGACTGCTTTCATGACACAAACTGGGACCTCTTTGATCATCAGGACCTTGATGTCTACACGCATTGTGTACTGGACTACATCAAGTTCTGCATGGAAACTGTGTCCCAACAAAAGACTATACGGACCTTCCCAAATGCGAAGCCCTGGATGTCCAGCAGGGTTCGCGCTCTCCTCAAGGCCCGTGACGCTGCCTTCAGGTCAGGCGACAAAGCCCAGTACAGGGTGGCTCGTGCTGACCTGAGCAAAGGCATCAAGCTAGCAAAGGCAACCTACAAGGGGAGGCTGGAGGCCCACCTTGCCAGTAACAGACCACGGGAGGTGTGGCAGGGTCTACGGAGCATCACCAACTTCCGTGGCAGCAGCACGACCTCTGTAGACCCGAGTGCATCGCTGGCAGAGGAGCTTAACTGCTTCTTCGCTCGCTTTGACTCGCCCCAACCATCACACCCCCGCACTTCAAGCTCCAACTCCCCCCCACTCATCGTAGAGGAACACGGTCAACCCCAGGAAAAGCTACTGGACCCGACGGAATACCAGGCAAGGTCCTCAGAGCATGTGCCCACCAACTGTCACATGTTTTCTGCAGGATCTTCAACCGCTCCCTGGCTCAGGCAGTCATCCCCTCCTGCTTGAAAACCTCCACCATTATTCCTGTCCCCAAAAAGTCACCAGCCGTCCACCTGAATGACTACCGTCCTGTTGCTCTCACACCAGTCATTATGAAGTGCTTCGAGAGGCTGGTTCTCCAGCACATCAGGGACTGCCTTCCTCCCACTCTGGACCCCTACCAGTTTGCATACCGGGCTAACAGATCCACTGAGGACGCCATCGACACTGCTCTGCATGTTGTACTGGGCCACCTGGAACAACAGCGGAGCTATGCAAGGATGCTCTTTGTGGACTACAGCTCGGCATTCAACACGATCATCCCAGACATCCTCGTCGCCAAACTGGACACTCTCGGCCTCCCTGCCCTCACACGCATCTGGATTAAGGACTTTCTGACCAACAGACCCCAGACTGTGTTGCTCGGCCCCTACACGTCCTCCACCCTCATGCTGAGCACCGGTTCCCCCCAAGGATGCGTGCTGAGCCCTCTCCTGTACGCCCTCTACACCTACGACTGCAGCCCGGCCCACGGCAACAACACCATCGTCAAGTTTGCTGACGACACGACAGTGGTCGGTCTGATCTCGGAAGGTTACGAGACAGCCTACAGAGAGGAGGTAAAGAGACTGACAACTTGGTGCAAGGACAACAGACTGCACCTTAACTCTGCTAAAACAAAGGAGATTGTCGTCGACTTCAGGAGGAACAAGACGCTGCCGCCCCCCCTCTGCATCGAAGGCGTGTGTGTGGAGAGGGTCCACACGTTCAAGTTCCTGGGAGTACAGATCTCCGATGACCTTTCTTGGAGTCACAACACCACAGCAGTGGTAAAGAAGGTCCGCCAACGTCTGCACTTCCTGAGAGTCCTCAGGAAATTCAACCTGGACAGGAAGCTGCTGCTGGCCTTCTACCACTCGTCCATCGAGAGCCTGCTGACGTACTCTGTCTCCACCTGGTACAGCGGCTGCACTGAGGCGGACAGAGTGAGGCTCCAGAGGACAGTCAAAACAGCGCAAAGGATTATTGGCTGCCCTCTCCCCTCGCTGTCGGACATCTACACCGCCCGGTGCCTCAGAAGGGCTCTCAACATCGTCAAAGACAATACCCACCCAAACTCACACCTGTTCGACCTGTTGCCCTCTGGCAGGCGCTACAGATGCATCAAATCAAGGACCAATAGACTGAGAAACAGTTTCTTTCCGAGAGCCATCTCCATACTGAACTCTCACACACACACGAGACCACCCTAACCTTGCAAAACAGCATTGTGATGTGTTTCTATATGCCCTATTCAGTCTTATTTATTTATCTAATTTATATATTTGTCTGTATTATTGTTGTATTGCACTGGAGAGGGGAGCCCTCTAATCTCGTTGCACACTTGAGTACAATGACAATAAAGGGATTTCTATTTCTATTTCTATTTCTATTTCTAATGTAAATACTAGCCCTTCTTATCAAATTACCATCTTTTTTTTCCGTGTCATTTCCATCTGTGCATTTCATTCCAGTTACTAACTACAGTTACCTTAATAGAAAGATCATCAACTGAAGTATGAAACATAACATATTTATTTCTTCAAATCATCCTTACAGCAGAACCTAATTCTTATCCTTATTCATTTGTTCAAGTCACACCTTCTTCAATCACCAAACTCTCTCTCTGACTTCCTCCCCCTACTTGGGAACGAGCATCTAACTTCAAAGAGCTGTTAACTCTTTGTTACAGCACACTCATGAGTTACGATTACACCAATACCCATTGCCCTCTGTCAAACTTTCCTCACTCCTTTTTTTTTTTTAATTTTCCAAATTCACTGTAGCCTTACCAAAGCCACTCAAAACTATCAAGGTATCAAATCAAAAACTACAAAATCAGGAAACACCTATGCTCCTACAAGGGTTTCTCATGCTCACTTCTTCATTCAATTAAGATTTCACAACACCTACTCCTCTCTTTCTGAAAAAGACACAAGTATACAATTAAGTAAAACCCATCATCAGAATGATATACCTTGTCTGTCGGATCATGTAAGTATAAATTGTGCCATCAATAATCTTTTTCTGTAAATTAATCACATCCCCACAACTTGGGCTCTCATTGTTCTGTAAAAGTAAACCTAATTTCAATTCATGCAACCAACTCAGTGTCCTTCTGGGTCCCTCAACCACACAGGTTCTAATTCTTTTACTCTAGACAGTTTTCCACTTGCAAATCTGACTATGACACATTTCTCTTGCTCTATCATTTGGAATTAATTTATTACAAGCAATCCTACATGCACCAGTGTCACATAAAAAGGTAATTGGTGACCCATTTACCAATAAGGTTATTTCAGCTCAGTTATTTCATCAAAGGCCAATATCTCTTGTAAATTTAGGAGGACCTCTTCATCTAGAAACTCATCTGTTCCTTGATCAGCCTCTAAATCCTGTTTAGATGCTTCCTATCCTAGTCATGCTGAAGGTTGCTTTTTCTCAGGGCAATCTCTTGCTATATGGCCTTCTTTACCACAACGCCAGCAGCCTGATGTATTTTGCCTGTTTGCTCCTCTTCCTATTCTTCCTCCTCTCTGTCGTCTGCCCCTTTGTCCTCTAAAGCTACCTAGGCCCTTTCCACCTCGATAAAAGACCTCCTGTCCTACCTGTCCTACCTGACCTGTCCTGTCTATAGACCTCTGCTTCTTTTTATTTTCTATCTTCTCAGCATGGAGGGCGTGATTTACATACTCCTCCAGGGTACCTGTTGGCAGGCAAAGGAAATGTTTATTTACCCACTTATGAATTACCTCTCTTGAGCCTGCATGTAAAGCATTCTTCAACTGCTGTTGAAATGGCCCATTTACATTACCATTTTCCTGTAGCCCGCTGTGATTTTTAAACACAGCTGTCATTCTCACTTTGTGTTGCTCAAAAGTCTCATCATCCTTTTGTTTTACTCTTCCTATTTCAGTGTAATTTGCTCTATCTGACTTTTCGCATTCCTTTCCTTTGCTTATTTTGTTTTCATTCTCTTTTTGTTTCCTGTATCCCTCTTCTCTTTTTAAGGCTACCCTCATCCAATATTCTGTTTCCTCAAAGCCATTTTTCTTCATCTTTTTGGGGTCTTTTTCGTCTTTCCTATGATTGATCCCTGCAATGCGGCTATTTTTTGTGTATTTAACTGACCATTAAAGCCATGTTCAGTTATCCATGTATCTAAATACTGAGTTTTATCAGGATCCTGTTTTTCGATGAACTTCCAATCTCTACACTGCAGCGTATCCCTGGGTTTTATTTTACTACCTAATATCCCCATTTTAGAAAATTTGGACCAGTTTGTCAACACCTAAGGTGTTCTAAAAACTGGTTTCTCATCAGTAGGACAGCAACTCAAATTTCCTGTTGTGGTAATTCTCAATTCAACCTTTTCAGGTGGAGAATTATTGCCTTTGCATCCACACCAGTCTGCTGTGTACAACCCTACTGTATTACATCGGATAAAATACCAAGTGGTATTTGTAATCCCCAATCACACCGTTCACTCACTTTACATACGGTTTGCGCAAACATTCACACACGGAATTTAAGTGTACACACAGACTCCGCCGTCCTACTTTCTCCACGGAATTTCTCGGACTCCGCCGTCATATACCTGCCATTGACTAGTATTCACAGGGTTTTTTTATTTCTCACTCCACTGTCCTTCATGGACCTGCCATCGACTAGTATGCACAGGATTTCTTATCTATACACAATTTCTTTCTCTTTTCTCTATCTTTCTTTCTTTCTCTTTTCTTATTTCATCTCTACTTCATGTCTTTCTTTGCTTTTTTTTCTTTTTTATGTTTTATTTTTATTTATTTATTCTTAATGCTCATTTATTTATTCTGAACACTTATTTATTTATTCTTAACGCGCAATGACCTCCAGTCAGTCACTTCCCCCCTAAAAAAAAATATCTCACCACTGTTGTCTTCCCTCCATTGGATCGCCGTCAACCGTCAGATCCCAGCTGGTGGGGTGAGGTCCAGTCCTGGAAAAGGATTTTTAGGCTCTCTCTAGTGAGCCTGCCATGGCCATGGTCTTTCTGGAGTTCACCACACCCGCTGGAATCCTCAGGTATCTTGGCTTCCCGCTCGAAGGACCAAAATAATGTCAGGTTCAATCACCTAAGCATTCACTGAACAAAGGCAAAATGAATGAAAGGAAGACAAGAGTTGATCTTTTACTCGCGAGGAGAACGAACGGAGGTGTGCTCAGTTACATCTCCAACTTCGTTCTGGAGCACACTCCGCCGAGCCCTCTATTTTATTTGGGAAGTCCCTAAACAATACAATGTATTTGCACTAAGGAACGAAGGGGGGAGCACCAGCAGGAACATGTAAACATTTCAGACACAAGAGGAAAGACAGACATCAATGGCAGTCATTTACTGATTGAAAAGGCAGATATGCCTTTTAGTGCTCTGGCACTAAAGTCTCAGTCCTTTTGGTTCAGAGGTGTGTCTCGGCACACCTCCTTTGATGTTGTAGACGTTGATCCTGTCTTCAGGCATCCGCTTCTCTTGAAGTCTTCTCATCCATATGGTCAAACATAGGTCACACTGTGGAACAATTCTTTTGCAATACTAATAGAGTAAAATATGGGATAAAATATATCTTCAACCTAACAATAGTGTAAACTGACATACTGAAGACTGGACAGTCATTAATTTGATTGTCCAGTCTTTCCCTCATGAGATAATGCTTCACTTAGAAAATGTGTACAGCGCGAGCTGAAAATGCATTTGCAGTACTAAACTACCACATTTCTATAACAGCTTAATTCAACGTTTCCAATGTAAATTTCTTCCTTTATATAGTGTAAACTGACATACTGAAGACTGGACAGTCATTAATTTGATTGTCCAGTATTTCCCTTATGAGATATTGCCTCACTTTGCAAATGTGCACAGCGCAAGCTGAAAATGCATTTGCAGCACAATAAAAACCCAAACTTCTATAACAGCTAAACCAAACGTTTCCAATGAAAGATTCCACCTTTATATCGTGGAAAAAGACATCCTGAAGCCTGGACAGTCATTAATTTGATTGTCCAGTATTTCCCTTATGAGATAATGCCTCACATAGCAGAATCATAAAAACATGGACGTGATGGTAAACTGTCCATTGTGCCGATAGATGGTATTCTCATGAGGTTAGGCTTGCTATGGAGAGTGGCATGGGGGTTGTGTCTCATGGTTGGAATGGGAAAGATGTCAATTTGGGACACATCGTCAGTAGTGTTCCATCAAATCACTGGGTGTTTCGGCCTTTATCACTAGACACCCTCATCGATGGTGGCCAGCGGCCGGTTGATCACGCCCGCGCTTATGTCCCATGCCCAATTAACTGTGGTGGATGGTTCTGCCCTGGGTACTCAAGTGGGATGACGCAGATTAGTGGTGGGATGGGGAGGGGGGACGGGGGTCATGTTGCTGATCTATGAGCCCAGTAGGGGTCCTTCCTCTTCATCCAGATCCACTGGCTGCTTCTTTCAGCCGCTTTAGAGAGCGATCTGACTGTGTGCCGCAGAGCCTGTCCATGGATTCCCAGGTCTTTCAGCAGCTTGATGGTTGATGAGGCCAGAAACCCTCTGCATCCAACTTCGACGGGATAGACCTTGGCTTTCCACCCTCGTTGTTGTGCGTCCGCCGCCAGTTCAGTGTAGCGCAACTTCTTACGCTCATAGGCCTCTTCAACTGCATTTTCCCACGGGACTGTGAGCTCTGCAATGTAGACAGTCTTCAATGAATGGGACCACAGCACTAAGTCTGGCCTTAGGGTGGTGGTTGCAATCTCTGCTGGGAAGATTAGTTGCTGACCTATATCGACCAGCATCTTCCAATCCCGAGCCTTGGTTAGCTGACCAACTTCTGGCTTGAGAAAAGGATGGTTGGGCTTTTCCTGTCCCTCTCGGACAAATTTTGGTGCTGTAATGGTAGTGGTGGCTCTTAAGGGCAAGGAGTTGATGGTAGTTCTCCTGCTTTCAAGCACTGCTGCCAAGCTCTTGAGGACCTGGTTGTGCCTCCAGGTATAGCGGCCTTGTGTGAGGCTGGTCTTACAACCAGTCAGGATGTGTTTGAGAGTTGCTGGTGTTGGGCAGAGGGCACAGGTTGGATCTTCGCCATACCACTGGTGGAGGTTTTTTGGGGATGGCAGCACGTCATTGGTAGCTCTGATGATGAAGCTGATGTTGCTAGCTTCCATCTCCCAGAGATCCCTCCAGCCAAGCTTTCTTTTCTCCAGGCCTTCCCACCTCATCCACTGTCCCTGCTTGGCAAGCGAGACAGCCTTTGCAGACCTTTCAGCCTCTTCCTGGCGGCGCACCTCCTCCACGACCATTTTTTTCCTCTCTGCGGTTGAGGCCTTACACCAAGTTGGTTTGCTTGCTGTAAGGCCAAAGCCTCCTCTTCCCCTCTGGACGTGTCCCACAATATCGCTGTGCCTCAGGGCTGCTGTGGCATGCTGCACTGCACTGGATGGTGTCCATTTCCGTGCAGTTGACAGGGGTGGTGCCGTTTCACTGATGGTCCGGTCTCTGGAGTCCGTCAGCGTCATCTGTAGTCTCACTTTAGAGCACTTGTATTCTTCAGTGAGACTTGTGATGGGCAGTTCGAGGACTCCTTTGCCATAGAGGCTGATGTTATTCAGACAGCGTGGGACACCAAGCCACTGTTTCACATATACTGTGATGGCTCGCTCCATCTTCTCCACAGTTGTTAGTGGGACCTCGTAGACAGTGAGTGGCCACATCACGAGAGGGAGAAGCCCAAATTGCAGACACCAGAGCTTGAGCTTCCCTGGTAGTGGAGTCTTGTTGATGTTGTTCAGGTCGTTGATGATATCCTGTCTTAGCTGCTGCACCTGGTTTTTATCCTTAAGACTTGAGTCATACCATCTGCCCAGGCTTTTGACAGGTTGTTCTGCCACCGTTGGTATTGGTTCGTCACCAATGCAGAACTTCACGTCTTTTAGCTCTCCCTTGATTATCGAGATGCTACGTGACTTGTTCGGCTTGATTTTCATCCGGGCCCAGCTGATGTTTTCCTGCAGCTTACCAAGTAGCCGCCTGGTGCAAGCTGCAGTGGTGGTCAGAGTGGTCATGTCGTCCATATATACTCGGACGGTGGAAGGCGGATCCCGTTCCTGGTTCGCTCACCCCGCCACCCATTTTGAGGCCCTGATGATGACCTCCATGGCCATTGTAAAGGCCAGGGGTGAGATCGTGCAACCTGCCATGATGCCTACTTCTACTTGCTGCCATGATGTTTTGAAGTCGGGTGTTGTGAAGCACAGCTGCAGGTCTTCAAAGTAGAATTTTACCAAGGTAGTGATGGATGTTGGAACGCGGAAGAAGTTGAAGGACTCCCAGAGAAGGCTATGCGGAACTGAACCAAAGGCATTGGCTAGGTCGAGAAAGATGACATGAAGATCCCCTTTGTTCTTCTTCGCTGCTTGAATCTGATGCCAGATCATACTGGTGTGCTCCAAGCAGCCAGAGAATCCAGAAATTCCAGCCTTTTGTACGGATGTGTCAATGTACTCGTTTTTTCTCCAGGTAGGTGGTGTGTGTCAAGACGCTGAAAAAGATTTTCCCTTCAACGTTGAGAAGGCTGATTGGCCGAAATTGACTGATATCTGCGTCCTTCTCTTTTGGAATTAGTACACCTCCAGCCCTTCGCCATGCCTTTGGTATTATCCCCTTCTGCCAGACGATTCTCATTAGCCTCCAAAGATAGCGTAGGACATCTGGTGAGTTCTTGTAGAGCTTATATGACACTCCATTTGGTCCTGGTGCAGATCCTGATCTTGCACGCCCACCATGTTCTCCACTTCTTTCCATTTTGGAGGGCCGGTCTCGATGTTGACCTCTGGTGGTCGAATGGGGGGGATATCATGTGGGATGGCTAGCTGTTCATGCCTTTTCGTGTCTTGGTAGACCTTTTCCAGGTGCTCTTCAAGTTCCTTCTTTGAAGTTTGCAGGAACCCGCTTTTGTCCTTAGCGAAGAGATCTTTGACAAACTTGAAGGGATTTTTATAGAACAGGGTTCTTGTGTGTTCCTTCTTCCTGCGAAGTTTCCTCAAGTTCTCTGCTCTTCGTAAGGTTTTCAACCGGAGCTTGATGTCCCCATGGAGCAGCATGAGACCTTCTCTCTCTGGATCAGAGGCTTTTCTCCACTGTTTCCGCAGGTCCCTTCTTTCCCTGATCAGTCTCTCTATCTCTTGTTGCCTCCTAGGTTTGGTTGGTGGTGGTATTTTGTTGGTGGTTTTCCAGCTGTTCACTCCAAAGCGCTCCTCTCCATAGTGGTAGATGATGTCACCGATGTGTTCCAGCTTTCTCTCTGCAGTGCCCACTTGTTGCTCCAACATTTTCACCAGGTCGTTATTGACGGTTTCCCACTCTCTCTTCTCAATAGTTTTGGGCCACCTCACACTCTGTCTGTGCCCTTTGATCTTGTTCTCTTTGGGAGGTCTCTGTGGCTGAGTGGGTTCTACCTCCTGCAATTCTGTGTTTATAATACCCTCCTCAGTGACAGGGGGGCTGATGCTCTGCGAACTTTGGGTTTTTTCCCGTCGCTGTGCTTCACTCGACTGATTTGACGCATTACTTCGTAAGAAGTATTGGTCAATGCGAGGCCCTTGACTCGGCTTTCCCAAACACCGCTTCTTTCCTTGGTGGATCTTCAACCCTGTAACTGATGTTACTTTTGCCCAGCCACAGGTGCAGACCTGAAGTGAGTGTCCTGCTGCCATTGTCTCATGCACCGTGTTCTTGCTCGTAGTCATGTTTGTTCCTAGGTCTGTAACCGTGTGGTCAGTCATTGAGCCATCTTGCGCCCCCGCTCTCGCAGGCTGTAGGGGTGTCATTCTTTGTAGACTTTCTGTAGCACTTGGCGGGTGTCTCCAACAAACTGAACACAGTGTCAGAGACTGCCAGCATGGGTAGCTAGCCCATGTCAGCCCCAGTGGGGTCTATTCCCTCCTGTCAGCAGTCTCTCCAGGCTGTCACACAGACTTTTTCTAAGTGTTGCTGTATCTCATGAAGGAAATACTGGACAAAGAAATTAATGACTTCCCAGGCTTCAGGATGCATTTTTACACTATATAAATGTGGAAATTTACATTGGAAACGTTTGGTTTAGCTGTTAATGAAGTTTCGTTTTTTTAGTGCTGCAAATTCATTGTCTGCTGGCGCTGTACACATTTTCTAAGTGTTGCAATATCTCATGAAGGAAATACTGGACAATCAAATTAATGACTTCCCAGGCTTCAGGATGCCTTTTTACACTATATAAATGTGGAAATTTACATTGGAAACGTTTGGTTTAGCTGTTAATGAAGTTTCGTTTTTTTAGTGCTGCAAATTCATTGTCTGCTGGCGCTGTACACTTTTTCTAAGTGTTGCAATATCTCATGAAGGAAATACTGGACAATCAAATTAATGACTTTCCAGGCTTCAGGATGCCTTTCTACACTATATAAAGGTGGAAATTTACATTGGAAACGTTTGGTTTAGCTGTTATAAAAGTTTGTTTTTTTAGTGCTGTAAATGCATTCTCAGCTCGCGCTGTACACATTTGCTATGTGAGGCATTATCTCATAAGGGAAATACTGGACAATCAAATTAATGACTTCCCAGGCTTCAGGATGCCTTTTTACACTATATAAAGGTGGAAATTTACATTGGAAACGTTTGGTTTAGCTGTTATAAAAGTTTGGTTTTTTAGTGCTGTAAATGCATTTTCAGCTCGCGCTGTACACATTTGCTATGTGAGGCATTATCTCAAAAGGGAAATACTGGACAATCAAATTAATGACTTCCCAGGCTTCAGGATGCCTTTTTACACTATATAAAGGTGGAAATTTACATTGGAAACGTTTGGTTTAGCTGTTATAAAAGTTTGGTTTTTTAGTGCTGTAAATGCATTTTCAGCTCGCGCTGTACACATTTGCTATGGTGAGGCATTATCTCATAAGGGAAATACTGGACAATCAAATTAATGACTTCCCAGGCTTCAGGATGTCTTTTTACACTATATAAAGGTGGAAATTTACATTGGAAACGTTTGGTTTAGCTGTTATAAAAGTTTGTTTTTTTTGTGCTGTAAATGCATTTTCAGCTCACGCTGTACACATTTGCTATGAGAGGCATTATCTCATAAGGGAAATATTGGACAATCAAATTAATGACTGCCCAGGCTTCAGGATGCCTTTCTACACTATATAAAGGTGGAAATTTACATTGGAAACGTTTGGTTTAGCTGTTAATGAAGTTTCGTTTTTTTAGTGCTGCAAATTCATTGTCTGCTGGCGCTGTACACTTTTTCTAAGTGTTGCAATATCTCATGAAGGAAATACTGGACAATCAAATTAATGACTTTCCAGGCTTCAGGATGCCTTTCTACACTATATAAAGGTGGAAATTTACATTGGAAACGTTTGGTTTAGCTGTTATAAAAGTTTGGTTTTTTAGTGCTGTAAATGCATTTTCAGCTCGCGCTGTACACATTTGCTATGAGAGGCATTATCTCATAAGGGAAATATTGGACAATCAAATTAATGACTGCCCAGGCTTCAGGATGTCTTTTTACACTATATAAAGGTGAAAATTTACATTGGAAACGTTTAGTTTAGCTGTTATAAAAGTTTGTTTTTTTAGTGCTGTAAATGCATTTTCAGCTCGCGCTGTACACATTTGCTATGTGAGGCATTATCTCATAAGGGAAATACTGGACAATCAAATTAATGACTTCCCAGGCTTCAGGATGCCTTTTTACACTATATAAATGTGGAAATTTACATTGGAAACGTTTGGTTTAGCTGGAAATGAAGTTTCGTTTTTTTAGTGCTGCAAATTCATTGTCTGCTGGCGCTGTACACTTTTTCTAAGTGTTGCAATATCTCATGAAGGAAATACTGGACAATCAAATTCATGACTTTCCAGGCTTCAGGATGCCTTTCTACACTATATAAAGGTGGAAATTTACATTGGACACGTTTGGTTTAGCTGTTATAAAAGTTTGGTTTTTTAGTGCTGTAAATGCATTTTCAGCTCGCGCTGTACACATTTGCTATGTGAGGCATTATCTCATAAGGGAAATACTGGACAATCAAATTAATGACTTCCCAGGCTTCAGGATGCCTTTTTACACTATATAAATGTGGAAATTTACATTGGAAACGTTTGGTTTAGCTGTTATAAAAGTTTGTTTTTTTCGTGCTGTAAATGCATTTTCAGCTCGCACTGTACACATTTGCTATGTGAGGCATTATCTCATAAGGGAAATACTGGACAATCAAATTAATGACTTCCCAGGCTTCAGGATGCCTTTTTACACTATATAAAGGTGGAAATGTACATTGGAAACGTTTGGTTTAGCTGTTATAAAAGTTTGGTTTTTTAGTGCTGTAAATGCATTTTCAGCTCGCGCTGTACTCATTTGCTATGTGAGGCATTATCTCATAAGGGAAATACTGGACAATCAAATTAATGACTTCCCAGGGTTCAGGATGCCTTTTTACACTATATAAATGTGGAAATTTACATTGGAAACGTTTGGTTTAGCTGTTAATGAAGTTTAGTTTTTTTAGTGCTGAAAATTCATTGTCTGCTGGCGCTGTACACTTTTTCTAAGTGTTGCAATATCTCATGAAGGAAATACTGGACAATCAAATTAATGACTTTCCAGGCTTCAGGATGCCTTTCTACACTATATAAAGGTGGAAATTTACATTGGAAACGTTTGGTT
The DNA here is from genome assembly GCF_059441095.1 of Idiotropiscis lumnitzeri. Taxonomy (NCBI): domain Eukaryota; kingdom Metazoa; phylum Chordata; class Actinopteri; order Syngnathiformes; family Syngnathidae; genus Idiotropiscis; species Idiotropiscis lumnitzeri. The sequence continues at coordinate 230,953 of NW_028283734.1, read as the reverse complement.
TAGCTGTTATAAAAGTTTGGTTTTTTAGTGCTGTAAATGCTATGTGAGGCATTATCTCATAAGGGAAATATTGGACAATCAAATTAATGACTGCCCAGGCTTCAGGATGTCTTTTTTACACTATATAAAGGTGGAAATTTACATTGGAAACGTTTAGTTTAGCTGTTATAAAAGTTAGTTTTTTTAGTGCTGTAAATGCATTTTCAGCTCGCGCTGTACACATTTGCTATGTGAGGCATTATCTCATAAGGGAAATACTGGACAATCAAATTAATGACTTCCCAGGCTTCAGGATGCCTTTTTACACTATATAAATGTGGAAATTTACATTGGAAACGTTTGGTTTAGCTGTTAATGAAGTTTCGTTTTTTTAGTGCTGCAAATTCATTGTCTGCTGGCGCTGTACACTTTTTCTAAGTGTTGCAATATCTCATGAAGGAAATACTGGACAATCAAATTAATGACTTCCCAGGCTTCAGGATGCCTTTTTACACTATATAAATGTGGAAATTTACATTGGAAACGTTTGGTTTAGCTGTTAATGAAGTTTCGTTTTTTTAGTGCTGCAAATTCATTGTCTGCTGTCGCTGTACACTTTTTCTAAGTGTTGCAATATCTCATGAAGGAAATACTGGACAATCAAATTAATGACTTTCCAGGCTTCAGGATGCCTTTTTACACTATATAAAGGTGTAAATTTACATTGGAAACGTTTGGTTTAGCTGTTATAAACGTTTGTTTTTTTAGTGCTGTAAATGCATTTTCAGCTCGCGCTGTACACATTTGCTATGTGAGGCATTATCCCATAAGGGAAATACTGGACAATCAAATTAATGACTTACCAGGCTTCAGGAGACCTTTTTACACTATATAGAGGTGGAAATTTACATTGGAAACGTTTAGTTTAGCTGTTATAAAAGTTTGTTTTTTTAGTGCTGTAAATGCATTTTCAGCTCGCGCTGTACACATTTGCTATGTGAGGCATTATCTCATAAGGGAAATAATGGACAATCAAATTAATGACTTCCCAGGCTTCAGGATGCCTTTTTACACTATATAAATGTGGAAATTTACATTGGAAACGTTTGGTTTAGCTGTTAATGAAGTTTCGTTTTTTTAGTGCTGCAAATTCATTGTCTGCTGGCGCTGTACACTTTTTCTAAGTGTTGCATTTTCTCATGAAGGAAATACTGGACAATCAAATTAATGACTTTCCAGGCTTCAGGATGCCTTTTTACACTATATAAAGGTGGAAATTTACATTGTAAACGTTTGGTTTAGCTGTTATAAAAGTTTGTTTTTTTAGTGCTGTAAATGCATTTTCAGCTCGCGCTGTACACATTTGCTATGTGAGACATTATCTCATAATGGAAATGCTGGACAATCAAATTAATGACTTCCCAGGCTTCAGGAGACCTTTTTACACTATATAATTGTGGAAATTTACATTGGAAACGTTTGGTTTAGCTGTTATAAAAGTTTGGTTTTTTAGTGCTGTAAATGCATTTTCAGCTCGCGCTGTACACATTTGCTATGAGAGGCATTATCTCATAAGGAAAATATTGGACAATCAAATTAATGACTGCCCAGGCTTCAGGATATCTTTTTACACTATATAAAGGTGGAAATTTACATTGGAAACGTTTGGTTTAGCTGTTAATGAAGTTTCGTTTTTTTAGTGCTGCAAATTCATTGTCTGCTGGCGCTGTACACTTTTTCAAAGTGTTGCAATATCTCATGAAGGAAATACTGGACAATCAAATTAATGACTTTCCAGGCTTCAGGATGCCTTTCTACACTATATAAAGGTGGAAATTTACATTGGAAACGTTTGGTTTAGCTGTTATAAAAGTTTGGTTTTTTAGTGCTGTAAATGCATTTTCAGCTCGCGCTGTACACATTTGCTATGAGAGGCATTATCTCATAAGGGAAATATTGGACAATCAAATTAATGACTGCCCAGGCTTCAGGATGTCTTTTTACACTATATAAAGGTGAAAATTTACATTGGAAACGTTTAGTTTAGCTGTTATAAAAGTTTGTTTTTTTAGTGCTGTAAATGCATTTTCAGCTCGCGCTGTACACATTTGCTATGTGAGGCATTATCTCATAAGGGAAATACCGGACAATCAAATTAATGACTTCCCAGGCTTCAGGATGCCTTTTTACACTATATAAATGTGGAAATTTACATTGGAAACGTTTGGTTTAGCTGTAAATGAAGTTTCGTTTTATTAGTGCTGCAAATTCATTGTCTGCTGGCGTTGTACACTTTTTCTAAGTGTTGCAATATCTCATGTAGGAAATACTGGACAATCAAATTAATGACTTTCCAGGCTTCAGGATGCCTTTCTACACTATATAAAGGTGGAAATTTACATTGGAAACGTTTGGTTTAGCTGTTATAAAAGTTTGTTTTTTTAGTGCTGTAAATGCATTTTCAGCTCGCGCTGTACACATTTGCTATGAGAGGCATTATCTCATAAGGGAAATATTGGACAATCAAATTAATGACTGCCCAGGCTTCAGGATGTTTTTTTTACACTATATAAAGGTGGAAATTTACATTGGAAACGTTTGGTTTAGCTGTTATAAAAGTTTGGTTTTTTAGTGCTGTAAATGCATTTTCAGCTCGCGCTGTACACATTTTCTATGAGAGGCATTATCTCATAAGGGAAATATTGGACAATCAAATTAATGACTGCCCAGGCTTCAGGATGTCTTTTTACACTATATAAAGGTGGAAATTTACATTGGAAACGTTTAGTTTAGCTGTTATAAAAGTTTGTTTTTTTAGTGCTGTAAATGCATTTTCAGCTCGCGCTGTACACATTTGCTATGTGAGGCATTATCTCATAAGGGAAATACTGGACAATCAAATTAATGACTTCCCAGGCTTCAGGATGCCTTTTTACACTATATAAATGTGGAAATTTACATTGGAAACGTTTGGTTTAGCTGTTATAAAAGTTTGTTTTTTTCGTGCTGTAAATGCATTTTCAGCACTAAAAAACCATACTTTTATAACAGCTAAACCAAACGTTTCCAATGTAAATTTCCACCTTTATATAGTGTAAAAAGACATCCTGAAGCCTGGGCAGTCATTAATTTGATTGTCCAATATTTCCCTTATGAGATAATGCCTCTCATAGCAAATGTGTACAGCGCGAGCTGAAAATGCATTTACAGCACTAAAAAACCAAACTTTTATTACAGCTAAACCAAACGTTTCCAATGTAAATTTCCACCTTTATATAGTGTAAAAAGGCATCCTGAAGCCTGGAAAGTCATTAATTTGATTGTCCAGTATTTCCTTCATGAGATATTGCAACACTTAGAAAAAGTGTACAGCGCCAGCAGACAATGAATTTTCAGCACTAAAAAACGAAACTTCATTAACAGCTAAACCAAACGTTTCCAATGTAAATTTCCACATTTATAGAGTGTAAAAAGGCATCCTGAAGCCTGGGAAGTCATTAATTTGATTGTCCAGTATTTCCCTTATGAGATAATGCCTCACATAGCAAATGTGTACAGTGCGAGCTGAAAATGCATTTTCAGCACTAAAAAACCAAACTTTTATAACAGCTAAACCAAACGTTTCCAATGTAAATTTCCACCTTTATATAGTGTAGAAAGGCATCCTGAAGCCTGGAAAGTCATTAATTTGATTGTCCAGTATTTCCTTCATGAGATATTGCAACACTTAGAAAAAGTGTACAGCGCCAGCAGACAATGAATTTTCAGCACTAAAAAAACGAAACTTCATTAACAGCTAAACCAAACGTTTCCAATGTAAATTTCCACATTTATAGAGTGTAAAAAGGCATCCTGAAGCCTGGGAAGTCATTAATTTGATTGTCCAGTATTTCCCTTATGAGATAATGCCTCACATAGCAAATGTGTACAGTGCGAGCTGAAAATGCATTTTCAGCACTAAAAAACCAAACTTTTATAACAGCTAAACCAAACGTTTCCAATGTAAATTTCCACCCTTATATAGTGTAAAAAGACATCCTGAAGCCTGGGCAGTCATTAATTTGATTGTCTAATATTTCCCTTATGAGATAATGCCTCTCATAGCAAATGTGTACAGCGCGAGCTGAAAATGCATTTACAGCACTAAAAAACCAAACTTTTATAACAGCTAAACCAAACGTTTCCAATGTACATTTCCACCTTTATATAGTGTAGAAAGGCATCCTGAAGCCTGGAAAGTCATTAATTTGATTGTCCAGTATTTCCTTCATGAGATATTGCAACACTTAGAAAAAGTGTACAGCGCCAGCAGACAATGAATTTTCAGCACTAAAAAAACGAAACTTCATTAACAGCTAAACTAAACGTTTCCAATGTATATTTCCACCTTTATATAGTGTAAAAAGACATCCTGAAGCCTGGGCAGTCATTAATTTGATTGTCCAATATTTCCCTTATGAGATAATGCCTCTCATAGCAAATGTGTACAGCGCGAGCTGAAAATGCATTTACAGCACTAAAAAAACAAACTTTTATAACAGCTAAACCAAACGTTTCCAATGTAAATTTCCACCTTTATATAGTGTAAAAAGACATCCTGAAGCCTGGGCAGTCATTAATTTGATTGTCCAGTATTTCCCTTATGAGATAATGCCTCACATAGCAAATGTGGACAGTGCGAGCTGAAAATGCATTTTCAGCACTAAAAAAACCAAACTTTTATAACAGCTAAACCAAACGTTTCCAATGTAAATTTCCACCTTTATATAGTGTAAAAAGACATCCTGAAGCCTGGGCAGTCATTAATTTGATTGTCCAGTATTTCCCTTATGAGATAATGCCTCACACAGCAAATGTGTACAGTGCGAGCTGAAAATGCATTTTCAGCACTAAAAAAACCAAACTTTTATAACAGCTAAACCAAACGTTTCCAATGTAAATTTCCACCTTTATATAGTGTAAAAAGACATCCTTGAAGCCTGGGCAGTCATTAATTTGATTGTCCAATATTTCCCTTCTGAGATAATGCCTCTCATAGCAAATGTGTACAGCGCGAGCTGAAAATGCATTTACAGCACTAAAAAACCAAACTTTTATAACAGCTAAACCAAACGTTTCCAATGTACATTTCCACCTTTATATAGTGTAGAAAGGCATCCTGAAGCCTGGAAAGTAATTAATTTGATTGTCCAGTATTTCCTTCATGAGATATTGCAACACATAGAAAAAGTGTACAGCGCCAGCAGACAATGAATTTTCAGCACTAAAAAAACGAAACTTCATTAACAGCTAAACTAAACGTTTCCAATGTAAATTTCCACCTTTATATAGTGTAGAAAGGCATCCTGAAGCCTGGAAAGTCATTAATTTGATTGTCCAGTATTTCCTTCATGAGATATTGCAACACTTAGAAAAAGTGTACAGCGCCAGCAAGACAATGAATTTTCAGCACTAAAAAAACGAAACTTCATTAACAGCTAAACTAAACGTTTCCAATGTAAATTTCCACCCTTATATAGTGTAAAAAGACATCCTGAAGCCTGGGCAGTCATTAATTTGATTGTCCAATATTTCCCTTATGAGATAATGCTTCTCATAGCAAATGTGTACAGCGCGAGCTGAAAATGCATTTACAGCACTAAAAAACCAAACTTTTATAACAGCTAAACCAAACGTTTCCAATGTAAATTTCCACCTTTATATAGTGTAGAAAGGCATCCTGAAGCCTGGAAAGTCATTAATTTGATTGTCCAGTATTTCCTTCATGAGATATTGCAACACTTAGAAAAAGTGTACAGCGCCAGCAGACAATGAATTTTCAGCACTAAAAAAACGAAACTTCATTAACAGCTAAACCAAACGTTTCCAATGTAAATTTCCACATTTATAGAGTGTAAAAAGGCATCCTGAAGCCTGGGAAGTCATTAATTTGATTGTCCAGTATTTCCCTTATGAGATAATGCCTCACATAGCAAATGTGTACAGTGCGAGCTGAAAATGCATTTTCAGCACTAAAAAAACAAACTTTTATAACAGCTAAACCAAACGTTTCCAATGTAAATTTCCACCTTTATATAGTGTAAAACGACATCCTGAAGCCTGGGCAGTCATTAATTTGATTGTCCAGTATTTCCCTTATGAGATAATGCCTCACACAGCAAATGTGTACAGTGCGAGCTGAAAATGCATTTTCAGCACTAAAAAAACCAAACTTTTATAACAGCTAAACCAAACGTTTCCAATGTAAATTTCCACCTTTATATAGTGTAAAAAGACATCCTGAAGCCTGGGCAGTCATTAATTTGATTGTCCAATATTTCCCTTCTGAGATAATGCCTCTCATAGCAAATGTGTACAGCGCGAGATGAAAATGCATTTACAGCACTAAAAAACCAAACTTTTATAACAGCTAAACCAAACGTTTCCAATGTACATTTCCACCTTTATATAGTGTAGAAAGGCATCCTGAAGCCTGGAAAGTCATTAATTTGATTGTCCAGTATTTCCTTCATGAGATATTGCAACACTTAGAAAAAGTGTACAGCGCCAGCAGACAATGAATTTTCAGCACTAAAAAAACGAAACTTCATTAACAGCTAAACTAAACGTTTCCAATGTAAATTTCCACCCTTATATAGTGTAAAAATACATCCTGAAGCCTGGGCAGTCATTAATTTGATTGTCCAATATTTCCCTTATGAGATAATGCCTCTCATAGCAAATGTGTACAGCGCGAGCTGAAAATGCATTTACAGCACTAAAAAACCAAACTTTTATAACAGCTAAACCAAACGTTTCCAATGTAAATTTCCACCTTTATATAGTGTAGAAAGGCATCCTGAAGCCTGGAAAGTCATTAATTTGATTGTCCAGTATTTCCTTCATGAGATATTGCAACACTTAGAAAAAGTGTACAGCGCCAGCAGACAATGAATTTTCAGCACTAAAAAAACGAAACTTCATTAACAGCTAAACCAAACGTTTCCAATGTAAATTTCCACATTTATAGAGTGTAAAAAGGCATCCTGAAGCCTGGGAAGTCATTAATTTGATTGTCCAGTATTTCCCTTATGAGATAATGCCTCACATAGCAAATGTGTACAGTGCGAGCTGAAAATGCATTTTCAGCACTAAAAAAACAAACTTTTATAACAGCTAAACCAAACGTTTCCAATGTAAATTTCCACCTTTATATAGTGTAAAAAGACATCCTGAAGCCTGGGCAGTCATTAATTTGATTGTCCAGTATTTCCCTTATGAGATAATGCCTCACATAGCAAATGTGTACAGTGCGAGCTGAAAATGCATTTTCAGCACTAAAAAAAACAAACTTTTATAACAGCTAAACCAAACGTTTCCAATGTAAATTTCCACCTTTATATAGTGTAAAAAGACATCCTGAAGCCTAGGCAGTCATTAATTTGATTGTCCAATATTTCCCTTATGAGACAATGCCTCTCATAGCAAATGTGTACAGCGCGAGCTGAAAATGCATTTTCAGCACTAAAAAAACAAACTTTTATAACAGCTAAACCAAACGTTTCCAATGTACATTTCCACCTTTATATAGTGTAGAAAGGCATCCTGAAGCCTGGAAAGTCATTGATTTGATTGTCCAGTATTTCCTTCATGAGATATTGCAACACTTAGAAAAAGTGTACAGCGCCAGCAGACAATGAATTTTCAGCACTAAAAAAACGAAACTTCATTAACAGCTAAACTAAACGTTTCCAATGTAAATTTCCAACTTTATATAGAGTAAAAAGACATCCTGAAGCCTGGGCAGCCATTAATTTGATTGTCCAATATTTCCCTTATGAGATAATGCCTCTCGTAGCAAATGTGTACAGCGCGAGCTGAAAATGCATTTACAGCACTAAAAAACCAAACTTTTATAACAGCTAAACCAAACGTTTCCAATGTAAATTTCCACCTTTATATAGTGTAAAAAGACATCCTGAAGCCTGGGCAGTCATTAATTTGATTGTCCAATATTTCCCTTATGAGATAATGCCTCTCATAGCAAATGTGTACAGCGCGAGCTGAAAATGCATTTACAGCACTAAAAAACCAAACTTTTATAACAGCTAAACCAAACGTTTCCAATGTAAATTTCCACCTTCATATAGTGTAGAAAGGCATCCTGAAGCCTGGAAAGTCATTAATTTGATTGTCCAGTATTTCCTTCATGAGATATTGCAACACTTAGAAAAAGTGTACAGCGCCAGCAGACAATGAATTTTCAGCACTAAAAAAAACGAAACTTCATTAACAGCTAAACTAAACGTTTCCAATGTAAATTTCCACCTTTATATAGTGTAAAAAGACATCCTGAAGCCTGGGCAGTCATTAATTTGATTGTCCAATATTTCCCTTATGAGATAATGCCTCTCATAGCAAATGTGTACAGTGCGAGCTGAAAATGCATTTACAGCACTAAAAAACCAAACTTTTATAACAGCTAAACCAAACGTTTCCAATGTAAATTTCCACCTTTATATAGTGTAAAAAGACATCCTGAAGCCTGGGCAGTCATTAATTTGATTGTCCAATATTTTCCTTTTGAGATAATGCCTCTCATAGCAAATGTGTACAGCGCGAGCTGAAAATGCATTTACAGCACTAAAAAACCAAACTTTTATAACAGCTAAACCAAACGTTTCCAATGTACATTTCCACCTTTATATAGTGTAGAAAGGCATCCTGAAGCCTGGAAAGTCATTAATTTGATTGTCCAGTATTTCCTTCATGAGATATTGCAACACTTAGAAAAAGTGTACAGCGCCAGCAGACAATGAATTTTCAGCACTAAAAAAACGAAACTTCATTAACAGCTAAACTAAACGTTTCCGATGTAAATTTCCACCCTTATATAGTGTAAAAAGACATCCTGAAGCCTGGGCAGTCATTAATTTGATTGTCTAATATTTCCCTTATGAGATAATGCCTCTCATAGCAAATGTGTACAGCGCGAGCTGAAAATGCATTTACAGCACTAAAAAAACAAACTTTTATAACAGCTAAACCAAACGTTTCCAATGTACATTTCCACCTTTATATAGTGTAGAAAGGCATCCTGAAGCCTGGAAAGTCATTAATTTGATTGTCCAGTATTTCCTTCATGAGATATTGCAACACTTAGAAAAAGTGTACAGCGCCAGCAGACAATGAATTTTCAGCACTAAAAAAACGAAACTTCATTAACAGCTAAACTAAACGTTTCCAATGTATATTTCCACCTTTATATAGTGTAAAAAGACATCCTGAAGCCTGGGCAGTCATTAATTTGATTGTCCAATATTTCCCTTATGAGATAATGCCTCTCATAGCAAATGTGTACAGCGCGAGCTGAAAATGCATTTACAGCACTAAAAAAACAAACTTTTATAACAGCTAAACCAAACGTTTCCAATGTAAATTTCCACCTTTATATAGTGTAAAAAGACATCCTGAAGCCTGGGCAGTCATTAATTTGATTGTCCAGTATTTCCCTTATGAGATAATGCCTCACATAGCAAATGTGGACAGTGCGAGCTGAAAATGCATTTTCAGCACTAAAAAAACCAAACTTTTATAACAGCTAAACCAAACGTTTCCAATGTAAATTTCCACCTTTATATAGTGTAAAAAGACATCCTGAAGCCTGGGCAGTCATTAATTTGATTGTCCAGTATTTCCCTTATGAGATAATGCCTCACACAGCAAATGTGTACAGTGCGAGCTGAAAATGCATTTTCAGCACTAAAAAAACCAAACTTTTATAACAGCTAAACCAAACGTTTCCAATGTAAATTTCCACCTTTATATAGTGTAAAAAGACATCCTGAAGCCTGGGCAGTCATTAATTTGATTGTCCAATATTTCCCTTCTGAGATAATGCCTCTCATAGCAAATGTGTACAGCGCGAGCTGAAAATGCATTTACAGCACTAAAAAACCAAACTTTTATAACAGCTAAACCAAACGTTTCCAATGTACATTTCCACCTTTATATAGTGTAGAAAGGCATCCTGAAGCCTGGAAAGTAATTAATTTGATTGTCCAGTATTTCCTTCATGAGATATTGCAACACATAGAAAAAGTGTACAGCGCCAGCAGACAATGAATTTTCAGCACTAAAAAAACGAAACTTCATTAACAGCTAAACTAAACGTTTCCAATGTAAATTTCCACCTTTATATAGTGTAGAAAGGCATCCTGAAGCCTGGAAAGTAATTAATTTGATTGTCCAGTATTTCCTTCATGAGATATTGCAACACTTAGAAAAAGTGTACAGCGCCAGCAGACAATGAATTTTCAGCACTAAAAAAACGAAACTTCATTAACAGCTAAACTAAACGTTTCCAATGTAAATTTCCACCCTTATATAGTGTAAAAAGACATCCTGAAGCCTGGGCAGTCATTAATTTGATTGTCCAATATTTCCCTTATGAGATAATGCTTCTCATAGCAAATGTGTACAGCGCGAGCTGAAAATGCATTTACAGCACTAAAAAACCAAACTTTTATAACAGCTAAACCAAACGTTTCCAATGTAAATTTCCACCTTTATATAGTGTAGAAAGGCATCCTGAAGCCTGGAAAGTCATTAATTTGATTGTCCAGTATTTCCTTCATGAGATATTGCAACACTTAGAAAAAGTGTACAGCGCCAGCAGACAATGAATTTTCAGCACTAAAAAAAACGAAACTTCATTAACAGCTAAACCAAACGTTTCCAATGTAAATTTCCACATTTATAGAGTGTAAAAAGGCATCCTGAAGCCTGGGAAGTCATTAATTTGATTGTCCAGTATTTCCCTTATGAGATAATGCCTCACATAGCAAATGTGTACAGTGCGAGCTGAAAATGCATTTTCAGCACTAAAAAACCAAACTTTTATAACAGCTAAACCAAACGTTTCCAATGTAAATTTCCACCTTTATATAGTGTAAAAAGACATCCTGAAGCCTGGGCAGTCATTAATTTGATTGTCCAGTATTTCCCTTATGAGATAATGCCTCACACAGCAAATGTGTACAGTGCGAGCTGAAAATGCATTTTCAGCACTAAAAAAACCAAACTTTTATAACAGCTAAACCAAACGTTTCCAATGTAAATTTCCACCTTTATATAGTGTAAAAAGACATCCTGAAGCCTGGGCAGTCATTAATTTGATTGTCCAATATTTCCCTTCTGAGATAATGCCTCTCATAGCAAATGTGTACAGCGCGAGATGAAAATGCATTTACAGCACTAAAAAACCAAACTTTTATAACAGCTAAACCAAACGTTTCCAATGTACATTTCCACCTTTATATAGTGTAGAAAGGCATCCTGAAGCCTGGAAAGTCATTAATTTGATTGTCCAGTATTTCCTTCATGAGATATTGCAACACTTAGAAAAAGTGTACAGCGCCAGCAGACAATGAATTTTCAGCACTAAAAAAACGAAACTTCATTAACAGCTAAACTAAACGTTTCCAATGTAAATTTCCACCCTTATATAGTGTAAAAATACATCCTGAAGCCTGGGCAGTCATTAATTTGATTGGCCAATATTTCCCTTATGAGATAATGCCTCTCATAGCAAATGTGTACAGCGCGAGCTGAAAATGCATTTACAGCACTAAAAAACCAAACTTTTATAACAGCTAAACCAAACGTTTCCAATGTAAATTTCCACCTTTATATAGTGTAGAAAGGCATCCTGAAGCCTGGAAAGTCATTAATTTGATTGTCCAGTATTTCCTTCATGAGATATTGCAACACTTAGAAAAAGTGTACAGCGCCAGCAGACAATGAATTTTCAGCACTAAAAAAACGAAACTTCATTAACAGCTAAACCAAACGTTTCCAATGTAAATTTCCACATTTATAGAGTGTAAAAAGGCATCCTGAAGCCTGGGAAGTCATTAATTTGATTGTCCAGTATTTCCCTTATGAGATAATGCCTCACATAGCAAATGTGTACAGTGCGAGCTGAAAATGCATTTTCAGCACTAAAAAAACAAACTTTTATAACAGCTAAACCAAACGTTTCCAATGTAAATTTCCACCTTTATATAGTGTAAAAAGACATCCTGAAGCCTGGGCAGTCATTAATTTGATTGTCCAGTATTTCCCTTATGAGATAATGCCTCACATAGCAAATGTGTACAGTGCGAGCTGAAAATGCATTTTCAGCACTAAAAAAACCAAACTTTTATAACAGCTAAACCAAACGTTTCCAATGTAAATTTCCACCTTTATATAGTGTAAAAAGACATCCTGAAGCCTAGGCAGTCATTAATTTGATTGTCCAATATTTCCCTTATGAGACAATGCCTCTCATAGCAAATGTGTACAGCGCGAGCTGAAAATGCATTTTCAGCACTAAAAAAACAAACTTTTATAACAGCTAAACCAAACGTTTCCAATGTACATTTCCACCTTTATATAGTGTAGAAAGGCATCCTGAAGCCTGGAAAGTCATTGATTTGATTGTCCAGTATTTCCTTCATGAGATATTGCAACACTTAGAAAAAGTGTACAGCGCCAGCAGACAATGAATTTTCAGCACTAAAAAAACGAAACTTCATTAACAGCTAAACTAAACGTTTCCAATGTAAATTTCCAACTTTATATAGAGTAAAAAGACATCCTGAAGCCTGGGCAGCCATTAATTTGATTGTCCAATATTTCCCTTATGAGATAATGCCTCTCGTAGCAAATGTGTACAGCGCGAGCTGAAAATGCATTTACAGCACTAAAAAAACAAACTTTTATAACAGCTAAACCAAACGTTTCCAATGTAAATTTCCACCTTTATATAGTGTAAAAAGACATCCTGAAGCCTGGGCAGTCATTAATTTGATTGTCCAATATTTCCCTTATGAGATAATGCCTCTCATAGCAAATGTGTACAGCGCGAGCTGAAAATGCATTTACAGCACTAAAAAACCAAACTTTTATAACAGCTAAACCAAACGTTTCCAATGTAAATTTCCACCTTTATATAGTGTAGAAAGGCATCCTGAAGCCTGGAAAGTCATTAATTTGATTGTCCAGTATTTCCTTCATGAGATATTGCAACACTTAGAAAAAGTGTACAGCGCCAGCAGACAATGAATTTTCAGCACTAAAAAAAACGAAACTTCATTAACAGCTAAACTAAACGTTTCCAATGTAAATTTCCACCTTTATATAGTGTAAAAAGACATCCTGAAGCCTGGGCAGTCATTAATTTGATTGTCCAATATTTCCCTTATGAGATAATGCCTCTCATAGCAAATGTGTACAGCGCGAGCTGAAAATGCATTTACAGCACTAAAAAACCAAACTTTTATAACAGCTAAACCAAACGTTTCCAATGTAAATTTCCACCTTTAGTGTAGAAAGGCATCCTGAAGCCTGGAAAGTCATTAATTTGATTGTCCAGTATTTCCTTCATGAGATATTGCAACACTTAGAAAAAGTGTACAGCGCCAGCAGACAATGAATTTTCAGCACTAAAAAAACGAAACTTCATTAACAGCTAAACCAAACGTTTCTAATGTAAATTTCCACATTTATAGAGTGTAAAAAGGCATCCTGAAGCCTGGGAAGTCATTAATTTGATTGTCCAGTATTTCCCTTATGAGATAATGCCTCACATAGCAAATGTGTACAGTGCGAGCTGAAAATGCATTTTCAGCACTAAAAAACCAAACTTTTATAACAGCTAAACCAAACGTTTCCAATGTAAATTTCCACCTTTTTATAGTGTAAAAAGACATCCTGAAGCCTGGGCAGTCATTAATTTGATTGTCCAATATTTCCCTTTTGAGATAATGCCTCTCATAGCAAATGTGTACAGCGCGAGCTGAAAATGCATTTACAGCACTAAAAAACCAAACTTTTATAACAGCTAAACCAAACGTTTCCAATGTACATTTCCACCTTTATATAGTGTAGAAAGGCATCCTGAAGCCTGGAAAGTCATTAATTTGATTGTCCAGTATTTCCTTCATGAGATATTGCAACACTTAGAAAAAGTGTACAGCGCCAGCAGACAATGAATTTTCAGCACTAAAAAAACGAAACTTCATTAACAGCTAAACTAAACGTTTCCGATGTAAATTTCCACCCTTATATAGTGTAAAAAGACATCCTGAAGCCTGGGCAGTCATTAATTTGATTGTCTAATATTTCCCTTATGAGATAATGCCTCTCATAGCAAATGTGTACAGCGCGAGCTGAAAATGCATTTACAGCACTAAAAAACCAAACTTTTATAACAGCTAAACCAAACGTTTCCAATGTACATTTCCACCTTTATATAGTGTAGAAAGGCATCCTGAAGCCTGGAAAGTCATTAATTTGATTGTCCAGTATTTCCTTCATGAGATATTGCAACACTTAGAAAAAGTGTACAGCGCCAGCAGACAATGAATTTTCAGCACTAAAAAAACGAAACTTCATTAACAGCTAAACCAAACGTTTCCAATGTAAATTTCCACATTTATAGAGTGTAAAAAGGCATCCTGAAGCCTGGGAAGTCATTAATTTGATTGTCCAGTATTTCCCTTATGAGATAATGCCTCTCATAGCAAATGTGTACAGCGCGAGCTGAAAATGCATTTACAGCACTAAAAAACCAAACTTTTATAACAGCTAAACCAAACGTTTCCAATGTACATTTCCACCTTTATATAGTGTAGAAAGGCATCCTGAAGCCTGGAAAGTCATTAATTTGATTGTCCAGTATTTCCTTCATGAGATATTGCAACACTTAGAAAAAGTGTACAGCGCCAGCAGACAATGAATTTTCAGCACTAAAAAAACGAAACTTCATTAACAGCTAAACTAAACGTTTCCAATGTAAATTTCCACCCTTATATAGTGTAAAAATACATCCTGAAGCCTGGGCAGTCATTAATTTGATTGTCCAATATTTCCCTTATGAGATAATGCCTCTCATAGCAAATGTGTACAGCGCGAGCTGAAAATGCATTTACAGCACTAAAAAACCAAACTTTTATAACAGCTAAACCAAACGTTTCCAATGTAAATTTCCACCTTTATATAGTGTAAAAAGACATCCTGAAGCCTGGGCAGTCATTAATTTGATTGTCCAGTATTTCCCTTATGAGATAATGCCTCACATAGCAAAAGTGTACAGTGCGAGCTGAAAATGCATTTTCAGCACTAAAAAAACCAAACTTTTATAACAGCTAAACCAAACGTTTCCAATGTAAATTTCCACCTTTATATAGTGTAAAAAGACATCCTGAAGCCTGGGCAGTCATTAATTTGATTGTCCAATATTTCCCTTCTGAGATAATGCCTCTCATAGCAAATGTGTACAGCGCGAGCTGAAAATGCATTTACAGCACTAAAAAACCAAACTTTTATAACAGCTAAACCAAACGTTTCCAATGTACATTTCCACCTTTATATAGTGTAGAAAGGCATCCTGAAGCCTGGAAAGTCATTAATTTGATTGTCCAGTATTTCCTTCATGAGATATTGCAACACTTAGAAAAAGTGTACAGCGCCAGCAGACAATGAATTTTCAGCACTAAAAAAACGAAACTTCATTAACAGCTAAACTAAACGTTTCCAATGTAAATTTCCACCATTATATAGTGTAAAAATACATCCTGAAGCCTGGGCAGTCATTAATTTGATTGTCCAATATTTCCCTTATGAGATAATGCCTCTCATAGCAAATGTGTACAGCGCGAGCTGAAAATGCATTTACAGCACTAAAAAACCAAACTTTTATAACAGCTAAACCAAACGTTTCCAATGTAAATTTCCACCTTTATATAGTGTAGAAAGGCATCCTGAAGCCTGGAAAGTCATTAATTTGATTGTCCAGTATTTCCTTCATGAGATATTGCAACACTTAGAAAAAGTGTACAGCGCCAGCAGACAATGAATTTTCAGCACTAAAAAAACGAAACTTCATTAACAGCTAAACCAAACGTTTCCAATGTAAATTTCCACATTTATAGAGTGTAAAAAGGCATCCTGAAGCCTGGGAAGTCATTAATTTGATTGTCCAGTATTTCCCTTATGAGATAATGCCTCACATAGCAAATGTGTACAGTGCGAGCTGAAAATGCATTTTCAGCACTAAAAAAACAAACTTTTATAACAGCTAAACCAAACGTTTCCAATGTAAATTTCCACCTTTATATAGTGTAAAAAGACATCCTGAAGCCTGGGCAGTCATTAATTTGATTGTCCAGTATTTCCCTTATGAGATAATGCCTCACATAGCAAATGTGTACAGTGCGAGCTGAAAATGCATTTTCAGCACTAAAAAAACCAAACTTTTATAACAGCTAAACCAAACGTTTCCAATGTACATTTCCACCTTTATATAGTGTAGAAAGGCATCCTGAAGCCTGGAAAGTCATTGATTTGATTGTCCAGTATTTCCTTCATGAGATATTGCAACACTTAGAAAAAGTGTACAGCGCCAGCAGACAATGAATTTTCAGCACTAAAAAAACGAAACTTCATTAACAGCTAAACTAAACGTTTCCAATGTAAATTTCCAACTTTATATAGAGTAAAAAGACATCCTGAAGCCTGGGCAGCCATTAATTTGATTGTCCAATATTTCCCTTATGAGATAATGCCTCTCATAGCAAATGTGTACAGCGCGAGCTGAAAATGCATTTACAGCACTAAAAAACCAAACTTTTATAACAGCTAAACCAAACGTTTCCAATGTAAATTTCCACCTTTATATAGTGTAAAAAGACATCCTGAAGCCTGGGCAGTCATTAATTTGATTGTCCAATATTTCCCTTATGAGATAATGCCTCTCATAGCAAATGTGTACAGCGCGAGCTGAAAATGCATTTACAGCACTAAAAAACCAAACTTTTATAACAGCTAAACCAAACGTTTCCAATGTAAATTTCCACCTTTATATAGTGTAGAAAGGCATCCTGAAGCCTGGAAAGTCATTAATTTGATTGTCCAGTATTTCCTTCATGAGATATTGCAACACTTAGAAAAAGTGTACAGCGCCAGCAGACAATGCATTTTCAGCACTAAAAAAAACGAAACTTCATTAACAGCTAAACTAAACGTTTCCAATGTAAATTTCCACCTTTATATAGTGTAAAAAGACATCCTGAAGCCTGGGCAGTCATTAATTTGATTGTCCAATATTTCCTTTATGAGATAATGCCTCTCATAGCAAATGTGTACAGCGCGAGCTGAAAATGCATTTACAGCACTAAAAAACCAAACTTTTATAACAGCTAAACCAAACGTTTCCAATGTAAATTTCCACCTTTATATAGTGTAGAAAGGCATCCTGAAGCCTGGAAAGTCATTAATTTGATTGTCCAGTATTTCCTTCATGAGATATTGCAACACTTAGAAAAAGTGTACAGCGCCAGCAGACAATGAATTTTCAGCACTAAAAAAACGAAACTTCATTAACAGCTAAACTAAACGTTTCCGATGTAAATTTCCACCCTTATATAGTGTAAAAAGACATCCTGAAGCCTGGGCAGTCATTAATTTGATTGTCTAATATTTCCCTTATGAGATAATGCCTCTCATAGCAAATGTGTACAGCGCGAGCTGAAAATGCATTTACAGCACTAAAAAACCAAACTTTTATAACAGCTAAACCAAACGTTTCCAATGTACATTTCCACCTTTATATAGTGTAGAAAGGCATCCTGAAGCCTGGAAAGTCATTAATTTGATTATCCAGTATTTCCTTCATGAGATATCGCAACACTTAGAAAAAGTGTACAGCGCCAGCAGACAATGAATTTTCAGCACTAAAAAAACGAAACTTCATTAACAGCTAAACCAAACGTTTCCAATGTAAATTTCCACATTTATAGAGTGTAAAAAGGCATCCTGAAGCCTGGGAAGTCATTAATTTGATTGTCCAGTATTTCCCTTATGAGATAATGCCTCACATAGCAAATGTGTACAGTGCGAGCTGAAAATGCATTTTCAGCACTAAAAAACCAAACTTTTATAACAGCTAAACCAAACGTTTCCAATGTAAATTTCCACCTTTATATAGTGTAAAAAGACATCCTGAAGCCTGGGCAGTCATTAATTTGATTGTCCAGTATTTCCCTTATGAGATAATGCCTCACACAGCAAATGTGTACAGTGCGAGCTGAAAATGCATTTTCAGCACTAAAAAAACCAAACTTTTATAACAGCTAAACCAAACGTTTCCAATGTAAATTTCCACCTTTATATAGTGTAAAAAGACATCCTGAAGCCTGGGCAGTCATTAATTTGATTGTCCAATATTTCCCTTCTGAGATAATGCCTCTCATAGCAAATGTGTACAGCGCGAGCTGAAAATGCATTTACAGCACTAAAAAACCAAACTTTTATAACAGCTAAACCAAACGTTTCCAATGTACATTTCCACCTTTATATAGTGTAGAAAGGCATCCTGAAGCCTGGAAAGTCATTAATTTGATTGTCCAGTATTTCCTTCATGAGATATTGCAACACTTAGAAAAAGTGTACAGCGCCAGCAGACAATGAATTTTCAGCACTAAAAAAACGAAACTTCATTAACAGCTAAACTAAACGTTTCCAATGTAAATTTCCACCCTTATATAGTGTAAAAAGACATCCTGAAGCCTGGGCAGTCATTAATTTGATTGTCCAATATTTCCCTTATGAGATAATGCCTCTCATAGCAAATGTGTACAGCGCGAGCTGAAAATGCATTTACAGCACTAAAAAACCAAACTTTTATAACAGCTAAACCAAACGTTTCCAATGTAAATTTCCACCTTTATATAGTGTAGAAAGGCATCCTGAAGCCTGGAAAGTCATTAATTTGATTGTCCAGTATTTCCTTCATGAGATATTGCAACACTTAGAAAAAGTGTACAGCGCCAGCAGACAATGAATTTTCAGCACTAAAAAAACGAAACTTCATTAACAGCTAAACCAAACGTTTCCAATGTAAATTTCCACCCTTATATAGTGTAAAAAGACATCCTGAAGCCTGGGCAGTCATTAATTTGATTGTCCAATATTTCCCTTATGAGATAATGCCTCTCATAGCAAATGTGTACAGCGCGAGCTGAAAATGCATTTACAGCACTAAAAAAACAAACTTTTATAACAGCTAAACCAAACGTTTCCAATGTAAATTTCCACCTTTATATAGTGTAGAAAGGCATCCTGAAGCCTGGAAAGTCATTAATTTGATTGTCCAGTATTTCCTTCATGAGATATTGCAACACTTAGAAAAAGTGTACAGCGCCAGCAGACAATGAATTTTCAGCACTAAAAAAACGAAACTTCATTAACAGCTAAACCAAACGTTTCCAATGTAAATTTCCACATTTATAGTGTAAAAAGGCATCCTGAAGCCTGGGAAGTCATTAATTTGATTGTCCAGTATTTCCCTTATGAGATAATGCCTCACATAGCAAATGTGTACAGTGCGAGCTGAAAATGCATTTTCAGCACTAAAAAACCAAACTTTTATAACAGCTAAACCAAACGTTTCCAATGTAAATTTCCACCTTTATATAGTGTAAAAAGACATCCTGAAGCCTGGGCAGTCATTAATTTGATTGTCCAGTATTTCCCTTATGAGATAATGCCTCACACAGCAAATGTGTACAGTGCGAGCTGAAAATGCATTTTCAGCACTAAAAAAACCAAACTTTTATAACAGCTAAACCAAACGTTTCCAATGTAAATTTCCACCTTTATATAGTGTAAAAAGACATCCTGAAGCCTGGGCAGTCATTAATTTGATTGTCCAATATTTCCCTTCTGAGATAATGTACATTTCCACCTTTATATAGTGTAGAAAGGCATCCTGAAGCCTGGAAAGTCATTAATTTGATTGTCCAGTATTTCCTTCATGAGATATTGCAACACTTAGAAAAAGTGTACAGCGCCAGCAGACAATGAATTTTCAGCACTAAAAAAACGAAACTTCATTAACAGCTAAACTAAACGTTTCCAATGTAAATTTCCACCCTTATATAGTGTAAAAAGACATCCTGAAGCCTGGGCAGTCATTAATTTGATTGTCCAATATTTCCCTTATGAGATAATGCCTCTCATAGCAAATGTGTACAGCGCGAGCTGAAAATGCATTTACAGCACTAAAAAACCAAACTTTTATAACAGCTAAACCAAACGTTTCCAATGTAAATTTCCACCTTTATATAGTGTAGAAAGGCATCCTGAAGCCTGGAAAGTCATTAATTTGATTGTCCAGTATTTCCTTCATGAGATATTGCAACACTTAGAAAAAGTGTACAGCGCCAGCAGACAATGAATTTTCAGCACTAAAAAAACGAAACTTCATTAACAGCTAAACCAAACGTTTCCAATGTAAATTTCCACCCTTATATAGTGTAAAAAGACATCCTGAAGCCTGGGCAGTCATTAATTTGATTGTCCAATATTTCCCTTATGAGATAATGCCTCTCATAGCAAATGTGTACAGCGCGAGCTGAAAATGCATTTACAGCACTAAAAAAACAAACTTTTATAACAGCTAAACCAAACGTTTCCAATGTAAATTTCCACCTTTATATAGTGTAGAAAGGCATCCTGAAGCCTGGAAAGTCATTAATTTGATTGTCCAGTATTTCCTTCATGAGATATTGCAACACTTAGAAAAAGTGTACAGCGCCAGCAGACAATGAATTTTCAGCACTAAAAAAACGAAACTTCATTAACAGCTAAACCAAACGTTTCCAATGTAAATTTCCACATTTATAGTGTAAAAAGGCATCCTGAAGCCTGGGAAGTCATTAATTTGATTGTCCAGTATTTCCCTTATGAGATAATGCCTCACATAGCAAATGTGTACAGTGCGAGCTGAAAATGCATTTTCAGCACTAAAAAACCAAACTTTTATAACAGCTAAACCAAACGTTTCCAATGTAAATTTCCACCTTTATATAGTGTAAAAAGACATCCTGAAGCCTGGGCAGTCATTAATTTGATTGTCCAGTATTTCCCTTATGAGATAATGCCTCACACAGCAAATGTGTACAGTGCGAGCTGAAAATGCATTTTCAGCACTAAAAAAACCAAACTTTTATAACAGCTAAACCAAACGTTTCCAATGTAAATTTCCACCTTTATATAGTGTAAAAAGACATCCTGAAGCCTGGGCAGTCATTAATTTGATTGTCCAATATTTCCCTTCTGAGATAATGCCTCTCATAGCAAATGTGTACAGCGCGAGCTGAAAATGCATTTACAGCACTAAAAAACCAAACTTTTATAACAGCTAAACCAAACGTTTCCAATGTACATTTCCACCTTTATATAGTGTAGAAAGGCATCCTGAAGCCTGGAAAGTCATTAATTTGATTGTCCAGTATTTCCTTCATGAGATATTGCAACACTTAGAAAAAGTGTACAGCGCCAGCAGACAATGAATTTTCAGCACTAAAAAAACGAAACTTCATTAACAGCTAAACTAAACGTTTCCAATGTAAATTTCCACCCTTATATAGTGTAAAAAGACATCCTGAAGCCTGGGCAGTCATTAATTTGATTGTCCAATATTTCCCTTATGAGATAATGCCTCTCATAGCAAATGTGTACAGCGCGAGCTGAAAATGCATTTACAGCACTAAAAAACCAAACTTTTATAACAGCTAAACCAAACGTTTCCAATGTAAATTTCCACCTTTATATAGTGTAGAAAGGCATCCTGAAGCCTGGAAAGTCATTAATTTGATTGTCCAGTATTTCCTTCATGAGATATTGCAACACTTAGAAAAAGTGTACAGCGCCAGCAGACAATGAATTTTCAGCACTAAAAAAACGAAACTTCATTAACAGCTAAACCAAACGTTTCCAATGTAAATTTCCACATTTATAGAGTGTAAAAAGGCATCCTGAAGCCTGGGAAGTCATTAATTTGATTGTCCAGTATTTCCCTTATGAGATAATGCCTCACATAGCAAATGTGTACAGTGCGAGCTGAAAATGCATTTTCAGCACTAAAAAAACAAACTTTTATAACAGCTAAACCAAACGTTTCCAATGTAAATTTCCACCTTTATATAGTGTAAAAAGACATCCTGAAGCCTGGGCAGTCATTAATTTGATTGTCCAGTATTTCCCTTATGAGATAATTTCTCACACAGCAAATGTGTACAGTGCGAGCTGAAAATGCATTTTCAGCACTAAAAAAACCAAACTTTTATAACAGCTAAACCAAACGTTTCCAATGTAAATTTCCACCTTTATATAGTGTAAAAAGACATCCTGAAGCCTGGGCAGTCATTAATTTGATTGTCCAATATTTCCCTTCTGAGATAATGCCTCTCATAGCAAATGTGTACAGCGCGAGCTGAAAATGCATTTACAGCACTAAAAAACCAAACTTTTATAACAGCTAAACCAAACGTTTCCAATGTACATTTCCACCTTTATATAGTGTAGAAGGCATCCTGAAGCCTGGAAAGTCATTAATTTGATTGTCCAGTATTTCCTTCATGAGATATTGCAACACTTAGAAAAAGTGTACAGCGCCAGCAGACAATGAATTTTCAGCACTAAAAAAACGAAACTTCATTAACAGCTAAACTAAACGTTTCCAATGTAAATTTCCACCCTTATATAGTGTAAAAAGACATCCTGAAGCCTGGGCAGTCATTAATTTGATTGTCCAATATTTCCCTTATGAGATAATGCCTCTCATAGCAAATGTGTACAGCGCGAGCTGAAAATGCATTTTCAGCACTAAAAAACCAAACTTTTATAACAGCTAAACCAAACGTTTCCAATGTAAATTTCCACCTTTATATAGTGTAGAAAGGCATCCTGAAGCCTGGAAAGTCATTAATTTGATTGTCCAGTATTTCCTTCATGAGATATTGCAACACTTAGAAAAAGTGTACAGCGCCAGCAGACAATGAATTTTCAGCACTAAAAAAACGAAACTTCATTAACAGCTAAACCAAACGTTTCCAATGTAAATTTCCACATTTATAGAGTGTAAAAAGGCATCCTGAAGCCTGGGAAGTCATTAATTTGATTGTCCAGTATTTCCCTTATGAGATAATGCCTCACATAGCAAATGTGTACAGTGCGAGCTGAAAATGCATTTTCAGCACTAAAAAACCAAACTTTTATAACAGCTAAACCAAACGTTTCCAATGTAAATTTACACCTTTATATAGTGTAAAAAGACATCCTGAAGCCTGGGCAGTCATTAATTTGATTGTCCAGTATTTCCCTTATGAGATAATGCCTCACACAGCAAATGTGTACAGTGCGAGCTGAAAATGCATTTTCAGCACTAAAAAAACCAAACTTTTATAACAGCTAAACCAAACGTTTCCAATGTAAATTTCCACCTTTATATAGTGTAAAAAGACATCCTGAAGCCTGGGCAGTCATTAATTTGATTGTCCAATATTTCCCTTCTGAGATAATGCCTCTCATAGCAAATGTGTACAGCGCGAGCTGAAAATGCATTTACAGCACTAAAAAAACAAACTTTTATAACAGCTAAACCAAACGTTTCCAATGTACATTTCCACCTTTATATAGTGTAGAAAGGCATCCTGAAGCCTGGAAAGTCATTAATTTGATTGTCCAGTATTTCCTTCATGAGATATTGCAACACTTAGAAAAAGTGTACAGCGCCAGCAGACAATGAATTTTCAGCACTAAAAAAACGAAACTTCATTAACAGCTAAACTAAACGTTTCCAATGTAAATTTCCACCCTTATATAGTGTAAAAAGACATCCTGAAGCCTGGGCAGTCATTAATTTGATTGTCCAATATTTCCCTTATGAGATAATGCTTCTCATAGCAAATGTGTACAGCGCGAGCTGAAAATGCATTTACAGCACTAAAAAACCAAACTTTTATAACAGCTAAACCAAACGTTTCCAATGTAAATTTCCACCTTTATATAGTGTAGAAAGGCATCCTGAAGCCTGGAAAGTCATTAATTTGATTGTCCAGTATTTCCTTCATGAGATATTGCAACACTTAGAAAAAGTGTACAGCGCCAGCAGACAATGAATTTTCAGCACTAAAAAAACGAAACTTCATTAACAGCTAAACCAAACGTTTCCAATGTAAATTTCCACATTTATAGAGTGTAAAAAGGCATCCTGAAGCCTGGGAAGTCATTAATTTGATTGTCCAGTATTTCCCTTATGAGATAATGCCTCACATAGCAAATGTGTACAGTGCGAGCTGAAAATGCATTTTCAGCACTAAAAAACCAAACTTTTATAACAGCTAAACCAAACGTTTCCAATGTAAATTTCCACCTTTATATAGTGTAAAAAGACATCCTGAAGCCTGGGCAGTCATTAATTTGATTGTCCAGTATTTCCCTTATGAGATAATGCCTCACACAGCAAATGTGTACAGTGCGAGCTGAAAATGCATTTTCAGCACTAAAAAAACCAAACTTTTATAACAGCTAAACCAAACGTTTCCAATGTAAATTTCCACCTTTATATAGTGTAAAAAGACATCCTGAAGCCTGGGCAGTCATTAATTTGATTGTCCAATATTTCCCTTCTGAGATAATGCCTCTCATAGCAAATGTGTACAGCGCGAGCTGAAAATGCATTTACAGCACTAAAAAACCAAACTTTTATAACAGCTAAACCAAACGTTTCCAATGTACATTTCCACCTTTATAGAGTGTAGAAAGGCATCCTGAAGCCTGGAAAGTCATTAATTTGATTGTCCAGTATTTCCTTCATGAGATATTGCAACACTTAGAAAAAGTGTACAGCGCCAGCAGACAATGAATTTTCAGCACTAAAAAAACGAAACTTCATTAACAGCTAAACTAAACGTTTCCAATGTAAATTTCCACCCTTATATAGTGTAAAAAGACATCCTGAAGCCTGGGCAGTCATTAATTTTATTGTCCAATATTTCCCTTATGAGATAATGCCTCTCATAGCAAATGTGTACAGCGCGAGCTGAAAATGCATTTACAGCACTAAAAAACCAAACTTTTATAACAGCTAAACCAAACGTTTCCAATGTAAATTTCCACCTTTATATAGTGTAGAAAGGCATCATGAAGCCTGGAAAGTCATTAATTTGATTGTCCAGTATTTCCTTCATGAGATATTGCAACACTTAGAAAAAGTGTACAGCGCCAGCAGACAATGAATTTTCAGCACTAAAAAAACGAAACTTCATTAACAGCTAAACCAAACGTTTCCAATGTAAATTTCCACATTTATAGAGTGTAAAAAGGCATCCTGAAGCCTGGGAAGTCATTAATTTGATTGTCCAGTATTTCCCTTATGAGATAATGCCTCACATAGCAAATGTGTACAGTGCGAGCTGAAAATGCATTTTCAGCACTAAAAAAACAAACTTTTATAACAGCTAAACCAAACGTTTCCAATGTAAATTTCCACCTTTATATAGTGTAAAAAGACATCCTGAAGCCTGGGCAGTCATTAATTTGATTGTCCAGTATTTCCCTTATGAGATAATGCCTCACACAGCAAATGTGTACAGTGCGAGCTGAAAATGCATTTTCAGCACTAAAAAAACCAAACTTTTATAACAGCTAAACCAAACGTTTCCAATGTAAATTTCCACCTTTATATAGTGTAAAAAGACATCCTGAAGCCTGGGCAGTCATTAATTTGATTGTCCAATATTTCCCTTCTGAGATAATGCCTCTCATAGCAAATGTGTACAGCGCGAGCTGAAAATGCATTTACAGCACTAAAAAACCAAACTTTTATAACAGCTAAACCAAACGTTTCCAATGTACATTTCCACCTTTATATAGTGTAGAAAGGCATCCTGAAGCCTGGAAAGTCATTAATTTGATTGTCCAGTATTTCCTTCATGAGATATTGCAACACTTAGAAAAAGTGTACAGCGCCAGCAGACAATGAATTTTCAGCACTAAAAAAACGAAACTTCATTAACAGCTAAACTAAACGTTTCCAATGTAAATTTCCACCCTTATATAGTGTAAAAAGACATCCTGAAGCCTGGGCAGTCATTAATTTGATTGTCCAATATTTCCCTTATGAGATAATGCCTCTCATAGCAAATGTGTACAGCGCGAGCTGAAAATGCATTTACAGCACTAAAAAACCAAACTTTTATAACAGCTAAACCAAACGTTTCCAATGTAAATTTCCACCTTTATATAGTGTAGAAAGGCATCCTGAAGCCTGGAAAGTCATTAATTTGATTGTCCAGTATTTCCTTCATGAGATATTGCAACACTTAGAAAAAGTGTACAGCGCCAGCAGACAATGAATTTTCAGCACTAAAAAAACGAAACTTCATTAACAGCTAAACCAAACGTTTCCAATGTAAATTTCCACATTTATAGAGTGTAAAAAGGCATCCTGAAGCCTGGGAAGTCATTAATTTGATTGTCCAGTATTTCCCTTATGAGATAATGCCTCACATAGCAAATGTGTACAGTGCGAGCTGAAAATGCATTTTCAGCACTAAAAAAACAAACTTTTATAACAGCTAAACCAAACGTTTCCAATGTAAATTTCCACCTTTATATAGTGTAAAAAGACATCCTGAAGCCTGGGCAGTCATTAATTTGATTGTCCAGTATTTCCCTTATGAGATAATTTCTCACACAGCAAATGTGTACAGTGCGAGCTGAAAATGCATTTTCAGCACTAAAAAAACCAAACTTTTATAACAGCTAAACCAAACGTTTCCAATGTAAATTTCCACCTTTATATAGTGTAAAAAGACATCCTGAAGCCTGGGCAGTCATTAATTTGATTGTCCAATATTTCCCTTCTGAGATAATGCCTCTCATAGCAAATGTGTACAGCGCGAGCTGAAAATGCATTTACAGCACTAAAAAACCAAACTTTTATAACAGCTAAACCAAACGTTTCCAATGTACATTTCCACCTTTATATAGTGTAGAAGGCATCCTGAAGCCTGGAAAGTCATTAATTTGATTGTCCAGTATTTCCTTCATGAGATATTGCAACACTTAGAAAAAGTGTACAGCGCCAGCAGACAATGAATTTTCAGCACTAAAAAAACGAAACTTCATTAACAGCTAAACTAAACGTTTCCAATGTAAATTTCCACCCTTATATAGTGTAAAAAGACATCCTGAAGCCTGGGCAGTCATTAATTTGATTGTCCAATATTTCCCTTATGAGATAATGCCTCTCATAGCAAATGTGTACAGCGCGAGCTGAAAATGCATTTTCAGCACTAAAAAACCAAACTTTTATAACAGCTAAACCAAACGTTTCCAATGTAAATTTCCACCTTTATATAGTGTAGAAAGGCATCCTGAAGCCTGGAAAGTCATTAATTTGATTGTCCAGTATTTCCTTCATGAGATATTGCAACACTTAGAAAAAGTGTACAGCGCCAGCAGACAATGAATTTTCAGCACTAAAAAAACGAAACTTCATTAACAGCTAAACCAAACGTTTCCAATGTAAATTTCCACATTTATAGAGTGTAAAAAGGCATCCTGAAGCCTGGGAAGTCATTAATTTGATTGTCCAGTATTTCCCTTATGAGATAATGCCTCACATAGCAAATGTGTACAGTGCGAGCTGAAAATGCATTTTCAGCACTAAAAAACCAAACTTTTATAACAGCTAAAACCAAACGTTTCCAATGTAAATTTACACCTTTATATAGTGTAAAAAGACATCCTGAAGCCTGGGCAGTCATTAATTTGATTGTCCAGTATTTCCCTTATGAGATAATGCCTCACACAGCAAATGTGTACAGTGCGAGCTGAAAATGCATTTTCAGCACTAAAAAAACCAAACTTTTATAACAGCTAAACCAAACGTTTCCAATGTAAATTTCCACCTTTATATAGTGTAAAAAGACATCCTGAAGCCTGGGCAGTCATTAATTTGATTGTCCAATATTTCCCTTCTGAGATAATGCCTCTCATAGCAAATGTGTACAGCGCGAGCTGAAAATGCATTTACAGCACTAAAAAAACAAACTTTTATAACAGCTAAACCAAACGTTTCCAATGTACATTTCCACCTTTATATAGTGTAGAAAGGCATCCTGAAGCCTGGAAAGTCATTAATTTGATTGTCCAGTATTTCCTTCATGAGATATTGCAACACTTAGAAAAAGTGTACAGCGCCAGCAGACAATGAATTTTCAGCACTAAAAAAACGAAACTTCATTAACAGCTAAACTAAACGTTTCCAATGTAAATTTCCACCCTTATATAGTGTAAAAAGACATCCTGAAGCCTGGGCAGTCATTAATTTGATTGTCCAATATTTCCCTTATGAGATAATGCTTCTCATAGCAAATGTGTACAGCGCGAGCTGAAAATGCATTTACAGCACTAAAAAACCAAACTTTTATAACAGCTAAACCAAACGTTTCCAATGTAAATTTCCACCTTTATATAGTGTAGAAAGGCATCCTGAAGCCTGGAAAGTCATTAATTTGATTGTCCAGTATTTCCTTCATGAGATATTGCAACACTTAGAAAAAGTGTACAGCGCCAGCAGACAATGAATTTTCAGCACTAAAAAAACGAAACTTCATTAACAGCTAAACCAAACGTTTCCAATGTAAATTTCCACATTTATAGAGTGTAAAAAGGCATCCTGAAGCCTGGGAAGTCATTAATTTGATTGTCCAGTATTTCCCTTATGAGATAATGCCTCACATAGCAAATGTGTACAGTGCGAGCTGAAAATGCATTTTCAGCACTAAAAAACCAAACTTTTATAACAGCTAAACCAAACGTTTCCAATGTAAATTTCCACCTTTATATAGTGTAAAAAGACATCCTGAAGCCTGGGCAGTCATTAATTTGATTGTCCAGTATTTCCCTTATGAGATAATGCCTCACACAGCAAATGTGTACAGTGCGAGCTGAAAATGCATTTTCAGCACTAAAAAAACCAAACTTTTATAACAGCTAAACCAAACGTTTCCAATGTAAATTTCCACCTTTATATAGTGTAAAAAGACATCCTGAAGCCTGGGCAGTCATTAATTTGATTGTCCAATATTTCCCTTCTGAGATAATGCCTCTCATAGCAAATGTGTACAGCGCGAGCTGAAAATGCATTTACAGCACTAAAAAACCAAACTTTTATAACAGCTAAACCAAACGTTTCCAATGTACATTTCCACCTTTATAGAGTGTAGAAAGGCATCCTGAAGCCTGGAAAGTCATTAATTTGATTGTCCAGTATTTCCTTCATGAGATATTGCAACACTTAGAAAAAGTGTACAGCGCCAGCAGACAATGAATTTTCAGCACTAAAAAAACGAAACTTCATTAACAGCTAAACTAAACGTTTCCAATGTAAATTTCCACCCTTATATAGTGTAAAAAGACATCCTGAAGCCTGGGCAGTCATTAATTTTATTGTCCAATATTTCCCTTATGAGATAATGCCTCTCATAGCAAATGTGTACAGCGCGAGCTGAAAATGCATTTACAGCACTAAAAAACCAAACTTTTATAACAGCTAAACCAAACGTTTCCAATGTAAATTTCCACCTTTATATAGTGTAGAAAGGCATCATGAAGCCTGGAAAGTCATTAATTTGATTGTCCAGTATTTCCTTCATGAGATATTGCAACACTTAGAAAAAGTGTACAGCGCCAGCAGACAATGAATTTTCAGCACTAAAAAAACGAAACTTCATTAACAGCTAAACCAAACGTTTCCAATGTAAATTTCCACATTTATAGAGTGTAAAAAGGCATCCTGAAGCCTGGGAAGTCATTAATTTGATTGTCCAGTATTTCCCTTATGAGATAATGCCTCACATAGCAAATGTGTACAGTGCGAGCTGAAAATGCATTTTCAGCACTAAAAAAACAAACTTTTATAACAGCTAAACCAAACGTTTCCAATGTAAATTTCCACCTTTATATAGTGTAAAAAGACATCCTGAAGCCTGGGCAGTCATTAATTTGATTGTCCAGTATTTCCCTTATGAGATAATGCCTCACACAGCAAATGTGTACAGTGCGAGCTGAAAATGCATTTTCAGCACTAAAAAAAACAAACTTTTATAACAGCTAAACCAAACGTTTCCAATGTAAATTTCCACCTTTATATAGTGTAAAAAGACATCCTGAAGCCTGGGCAGTCATTAATTTGATTGTCCAATATTTCCCTTCTGAGATAATGCCTCTCATAGCAAATGTGTACAGCGCGAGCTGAAAATGCATTTACAGCACTAAAAAACCAAACTTTTATAACAGCTAAACCAAACGTTTCCAATGTACATTTCCACCTTTATATAGTGTAGAAAGGCATCCTGAAGCCTGGAAAGTCATTAATTTGATTGTCCAGTATTTCCTTCATGAGATATTGCAACACTTAGAAAAAGTGTACAGCGCCAGCAGACAATGAATTTTCAGCACTAAAAAAACGAAACTTCATTAACAGCTAAACTAAACGTTTCCAATGTAAATTTCCACCCTTATATAGTGTAAAAAGACATCCTGAAGCCTGGGCAGTCATTAATTTGATTGTCCAATATTTCCCTTATGAGATAATGCCTCTCATAGCAAATGTGTACAGCGCGAGCTGAAAATGCATTTACAGCACTAAAAAACCAAACTTTTATAACAGCTAAACCAAACGTTTCCAATGTAAATTTCCACCTTTATATAGTGTAGAAAGGCATCCTGAAGCCTGGAAAGTCATTAATTTGATTGTCCAGTATTTCCTTCATGAGATATTGCAACACTTAGAAAAAGTGTACAGCGCCAGCAGACAATGAATTTTCAGCACTAAAAAAACGAAACTTCATTAACAGCTAAACCAAACGTTTCCAATGTAAATTTCCACATTTATAGAGTGTAAAAAGGCATCCTGAAGCCTGGGAAGTCATTAATTTGATTGTCCAGTATTTCCCTTATGAGATAATGCCTCACATAGCAAATGTGTACAGTGCGAGCTGAAAATGCATTTTCAGCACTAAAAAACCAAACTTTTATAACAGCTAAACCAAACGTTTCCAATGTAAATTTCCACCTTTATATAGTGTAAAAAGACATCCTGAAACCTGGGCAGTCATTAATTTGATTGTCCAGTATTTCCCTTATGAGATAATGCCTCACACAGCAAATGTGTACAGTGCGAGCTGAAAATGCATTTTCAGCACTAAAAAAACCAAACTTTTATAACAGCTAAACCAAACGTTTCCAATGTAAATTTCCACCTTTATATAGTGTAAAAAGACATCCTGAAGCCTGGGCAGTCATTAATTTGATTGTCCAATATTTCCCTTCTGAGATAATGCCTCTCATAGCAAATGTGTACAGCGCGAGCTGAAAATGCATTTACAGCACTAAAAAACCAAACTTTTATAACAGCTAAACCAAACGTTTCCAATGTACATTTCCACCTTTATATAGTGTAGAAGGCATCCTGAAGCCTGGAAAGTCATTAATTTGATTGTCCAGTATTTCCTTCATGAGATATTGCAACACTTAGAAAAAGTGTACAGCGCCAGCAGACAATGAATTTTCAGCACTAAAAAAACGAAACTTAATTAACAGCTAAACTAAACGTTTCCAATGTAAATTTCCACCCTTATATAGTGTAAAAAGACATCCTGAAGCCTGGGCAGTCATTAATTTGATTGTCCAATATTTCCCTTATGAGATAATGCCTCTCATAGCAAATGTGTACAGCGCGAGCTGAAAATGCATTTTCAGCACTAAAAAACCAAACTTTTATAACAGCTAAACCAAACGTTTCCAATGTAAATTTCCACCTTTATATAGTGTAGAAAGGCATCTTGAATCCTGGAAAGTCATTAATTTGATTGTCCAGTATTTCCTTCATGAGATATTGCAACACTTAGAAAAAGTGTACAGCGCCAGCAGACAATGAATTTTCAGCACTAAAAAAACGAAACTTCATTAACAGCTAAACCAAACGTTTCCAATGTAAATTTCCACATTTATAGAGTGTAAAAAGGCATCCTGAAGCCTGGGAAGTCATTAATTTGATTGTCCAGTATTTCCCTTATGAGATAATGCCTCACATAGCAAATGTGTACAGTGCGAGCTGAAAATGCATTTTCAGCACTAAAAAACCAAACTTTTATAACAGCTAAACCAAACGTTTCCAATGTAAATTTCCACCTTTATATAGTGTAAAAAGACATCCTGAAGCCTGGGCAGTCATTAATTTGATTGTCCAGTATTTCCCTTATGAGATAATGCCTCACATAGCAAATGTGTACAGTGCGAGCTGAAAATGCATTTTCAGCACTAAAAAAACCAAACTTTTATAACAGCTAAACCAAACGTTTCCAATGTAAATTTCCACCTTTATATAGTGTAAAAAGACATCCTGAAGCCTGGGCAGTCATTAATTTGATTGTCCAATATTTCCCTTCTGAGATAATGCCTCTCATAGCAAATGTGTACAGCGCGAGCTGAAAATGCATTTACAGCACTAAAAAACCAAACTTTTATAACAGCTAAACCAAACGTTTCCAATGTACATTTCCACCTTTATATAGTGTAGAAAGGCATCCTGAAGCCTGGAAAGTCATTAATTTGATTGTCCAGTATTTCCTTCATGAGATATTGCAACACTTAGAAAAAGTGTACAGCGCCAGCAGACAATGAATTTTCAGCACTAAAAAAACGAAACTTCATTAACAGCTAAACCAAACGTTTCCAATGTAAATTTCCACCTTTATATAGTGTAAAAAGACATCCTGAAGCCTGGGCAGTCATTAATTTGATTGTCCAGTATTTCCCTTATGAGATAATGCCTCACATAGCAAATGTGTACAGTGCGAGCTGAAAATGCATTTTCAGCACTAAAAAAACCAAACTTTTATAACAGCTAAACCAAACGTTTCCAATGTAAATTTCCACCTTTATATAGTGTAAAAAGACATCCTGAAGCCTGGGCAGTCATTAATTTGATTGTCCAATATTTCCCTTCTGAGATAATGCCTCTCATAGCAAATGTGTACAGCGCGAGCTGAAAATGCATTTACAGCACTAAAAAACCAAACTTTTATAACAGCTAAACCAAACGTTTCCAATGTACATTTCCACCTTTATATAGTGTAGAAAGGCATCCTGAAGCCTGGAAAGTCATTAATTTGATTGTCCAGTATTTCCTTCATGAGATATTGCAACACTTAGAAAAAGTGTACAGCGCCAGCAGACAATGAATTTTCAGCACTAAAAAAACGAAACTTCATTAACAGCTAAACTAAACGTTTCCAATGTAAATTTCCACCCTTATATAGTGTAAAAAGACATCCTGAAGCCTGGGCAGTCATTAATTTGATTGTCCAATATTTCCCTTATGAGATAATGCTTCTCATAGCAAATGTGTACAGCGCGAGCTGAAAATGCATTTACAGCACTAAAAAACCAAACTTTTATAACAGCTAAACCAAACGTTTCCAATGTAAATTTCCACCTTTATATAGTGTAGAAAGGCATCCTGAAGCCTGGAAAGTCATTAATTTGATTGTCCAGTATTTCCTTCATGAGATATTGCAACACTTAGAAAAAGTGTACAGCGCCAGCAGACAATGAATTTTCAGCACTAAAAAAACGAAACTTCATTAACAGCTAAACCAAACGTTTCCAATGTAAATTTCCACATTTATAGAGTGTAAAAAGGCATCCTGAAGCCTGGGAAGTCATTAATTTGATTGTCCAGTATTTCCCTTATGAGATAATGCCTCACATAGCAAATGTGTACAGTGCGAGCTGAAAATGCATTTTCAGCACTAAAAAACCAAACTTTTATAACAGCTAAACCAAACGTTTCCAATGTAAATTTCCACCTTTATATAGTGTAAAAAGACATCCTGAAGCCTGGGCAGTCATTAATTTGATTGTCCAGTATTTCCCTTATGAGATAATGCCTCACACAGCAAATGTGTACAGTGCGAGCTGAAAATGCATTTTCAGCACTAAAAAAACCAAACTTTTATAACAGCTAAACCAAACGTTTCCAATGTAAATTTCCACCTTTATATAGTGTAAAAAGACATCCTGAATCCTGGGCAGTCATTAATTTGATTGTCCAATATTTCCCTTCTGAGATAATGCCTCTCATAGCAAATGTGTACAGCGCGAGCTGAAAATGCATTTACAGCACTAAAAAACCAAACTTTTATAACAGCTAAACCAAACGTTTCCAATGTACATTTCCACATTTATATAGTGTAGAAAGGCATCCTGAAGCCTGGAAAGTCATTAATTTGATTGTCCAGTATTTCCTTCATGAGATATTGCAACACTTAGAAAAAGTGTACAGCGCCAGCAGACAATGAATTTTCAGCACTAAAAAAACGAAACTTCATTAACAGCTAAACTAAACGTTTCCAATGTAAATTTCCACCCTTATATAGTGTAAAAAGACATCCTTAAGCCTGGGCAGTCATTAATTTGATTGTCCAATATTTCCCTTATGAGATAATGCCTCTCATAGCAAATGTGTACAGCGCGAGCTGAAAATGCATTTACAGCACTAAAAAAACAAACTTTTATAACAGCTAAACTAAACGTTTCCAATGTAAATTTCCACCTTTATATAGTGTAGAAAGGCATCCTGAAGCCTGGAAAGTCATTAATTTGATTGTCCAGTATTTCCTTCATGAGATATTGCAACACTTAGAAAAAGTGTACAGCGCCAGCAGACAATGAATTTTCAGCACTAAAAAAACGAAACTTCATTAACAGCTAAACTAAACGTTTCCAATGTAAATTTCCACCTTTATATAGTGTAAAAATGAAGCCTGGGCAGCCATTAATTTGATTGTCCAATATTTCCCTTATGAGATAATGCCTCTCATAGCAAATGTGTACAGCGCGAGCTGAAAATGCATTTACAGCACTAAAAAACCAAACTTTTATAACAGCTAAACCAAACGTTTCCAATGTAAATTTCCACCTTTATATAGTGTAAAAAGACATCCTGAAGCCTGGGCAGTCATTAATTTGATTGTCCAATATTTCCCTTATGAGATAATGCCTCTCATAGCAAATGTGTACAGCGCGAGCTGAAAATGCATTTACAGCACTAAAAAACCAAACTTTTATAACAGCTAAACCAAACGTTTCCAATGTAAATTTCCACCTTTATATAGTGTAGAAAGGCATCCTCTGAAGCCAGGAAAGTCATTAATTTGATTGTCCAGTATTTCCTTCATGAGATATTGCAACACTTAGAAAAAGTGTACAGCGCCAGCAGACAATGAATTTTCAGCACTAAAAAAACGAAACTTCATTAACAGCTAAACCAAACGTTTCCAATGTAAATTTCCACATTTATAGAGTGTAAAAAGGCATCCTGAAGCCTGGGAAGTCATTAATTTGATTGTCCAGTATTTCCCTTATGAGATAATGCCTCACATAGCAAATGTGTACAGTGCGAGCTGAAAATGCATTTTCAGCACTAAAAAACCAAACTTTTATAACAGCTAAACCAAACGTTTCCAATGTAAATTTCCACCTTTATATAGTGTAAAAAGACATCCTGACGCCTGGGCAGTCATTAATTTGATTGTCCAGTATTTCCCTTATGAGATAATGCCTCACATAGCAAATGTGTACAGCGCGAGCTGAAAATGCATTTACAGCACTAAAAAACCAAACTTTTATAACAGCTAAACCAAACGTTTCCAATGTAAATTTCCACCTTTATATAGTGTAAAAAGACATCCTGAAGCCTGGGCAGTCATTAATTTGATTGTCCAATATTTCCCTTATGAGATAATGCCTCTCATAGCAAATGTGTACAGCGCGAGCTGAAAATGCATTTACAGCACTAAAAAAACAAACTTTTATAACAGCTAAACCAAACGTTTCAAATGTAAATTTCCACCTTTATATAGTGTAGAAAGGCATCCTGAAGCCTGGAAAGTCATTAATTTGATTGTCCAGTATTTCCTTCATGAGATATTGCAACACTTAGAAAAAGTGTACAGCGCCAGCAGACAATGAATTTTCAGCACTAAAAAAACGAAACTTCATTAACAGCTAAACTAAACGTTTCCAATGTATATTTCCACCTTTATATAGTGTAAAAAGACATCCTGAAGCCTGGGCAGTCATTAATTTGATTGTCCAATATTTCCCTTATGAGATAATGCCTCTCATAGCAAATGTGTACAGCGCGAGCTGAAAATGCATTTACAACACTAAAAAACCAAACTTTTATAACAGCTAAACCAAACGTTTCAAATGTAAATTTCCACCTGTATATAGTGTAGAAAGGCATCCTGAAGCCTGGAAAGTCATTAATTTGATTGTCCAGTATTTCCTTCATGAGATATTGCAACACTTAGAAAAAGTGTACAGCGCCAGCAGACAATGAATTTTCAGCACTAAAAAAACGAAACTTCATTAACAGCTAAACCAAACGTTTCCAATGTAAATTTCCACATTTGTAGAGTGTAAAAAGGCATCCTGAAGCCTGGGAAGTCATTAATTTGATTGTCCAGTATTTCCCTTATGAGATAATGCCTCACATAGCAAATGTGTACAGTGCGAGCTGAAAATGCATTTTCAGCACTAAAAAAACAAACTTTTTTAACAGCTAAACCAAACGTTTCCAATGTAAATTTCCACCTTTATATAGTGTAAAAAGACATCCTGAAGCCTGGGCAGTCATTAATTTGATTGTCCAGTATTTCCCTTATGAGATAATGCCTCACATAGCAAATGTGGACAGTGCGAGCTGAAAATGCATTTTCAGCACTAAAAAAACCAAACTTTTATAACAGCTAAACCAAACGTTTCCAATGTAAATTTCCACCTTTATATAGTGTAAAAAGACATCCTGAAGCCTGGGCAGTCATTAATTTGATTGTCCAATATTTCCCTTATGAGATAATGCCTCTCATAGCAAATGTGTACAGCGCGAGCTGAAAATGCATTTACAGCACTAAAAAACCAAACTTTTATAACAGCTAAACCAAACGTTTCCAATGTACATTTCCACCTTTATATAGTGTAGAAAGGCATCCTGAAGCCTGGAAAGTCATTAATTTGATTGTCCAGTATTTCCTTCATGAGATATTGCAACACTTAGAAAAAGTGTACAGCGCCAGCAGACAATGAATTTTCAGCACTAAAAAAACGAAACTTCATTAACAGCTAAACTAAACGTTTCCAATGTAAATTTCCACCCTTATATAGTGTAAAAAGACATCCTGAAGCCTGGGCAGTCATTAATTTGATTGTCCAATATTTCCCTTATGAGATAATGCCTCTCATAGCAAATGTGTACAGCGCGAGCTGAAAATGCATTTACAGCACTAAAAAACCAAACTTTTATAACAGCTAAACCAAACGTTTCCAATGTAAATTTCCACCTTTATATAGTGTAGAAAGGCATCCTGAAGCCTGGAAAGTCATTAATTTGATTGTCCAGTATTTCCTTCATGAGATATTGCAACACTTAGAAAAAGTGTACAGCGCCAGCAGACAATGAATTTTCAGCACTAAAAAAACGAAACTTCATTAACAGCTAAACCAAACGTTTCCAATGTAAATTTCCACATTTATAGAGTGTAAAAAGGCATCCTGAAGCCTGGGAAGTCATTAATTTGATTGTCCAGTATTTCCCTTATGAGATAATGCCTCACATAGCAAATGTGTACAGTGCGAGCTGAAAATGCATTTACAGCACTAAAAAAACAAACTATTTATAACAGCTAAACCAAACGTTTCCAATGTAAATTTCCACCTTTATATAGTGTAGAAAGGCATCTGAAGCCTGGAAAGTCATTAATTTGATTGTCCAGTATTTCCTTCATGAGATATTGCAACACTTAGAAAAAGTGTACAGCGCCAGCAGACAATGAATTTTCAGCACTAAAAAAACGAAACTTCATTAACAGCTAAACTAAACGTTTCCAATGTAAATTTCCACCTTTATATAGTGTAAAAAGACATCCTGAAGCCTGGGCAGCCATTAATTTGATTGTCCAATGTTTCCCTTATGAGATAATGCCTCTCATAGCAAATGTGTACAGCGCGAGCTGAAAATGCATTTACAGCACTAAAAAAACAAACTTTTATAACAGCTAAACCAAACGTTTCCAATGTAAATTTCCACCTTTATATAGTGTAAAAAGACATCCTGAAGCCTGGGCAGTCATTAATTTGATTGTCCAATATTTCCCTTATGAGATAATGCCTCTCATAGCAAATGTGTACAGCGCGAGCTGAAAATGCATTTACAGCACTAATAAACCAAACTTTTATAACAGCTAAACCAAACGTTTCCAATGTAAATTTCCACCTTTATATAGTGTAGAAAGGCATCCTGAAGCCTGGAAAGTCATTAATTTGATTGTCCAGTATTTCCTTCATGAGATATTGCAACACTTAGAAAAAGTGTACAGCGCCAGCAGACAATGAATTTTCAGCACTAAAAAAAACGAAACTTCTTTAACAGCTAAACCAAACGTTTCCAATGTAAATTTCCACCTTTATATAGTGTAGAAAGGCATCCTGAAGCCTGGAAAGTCATTAATTTGATTGTCCAGTATTTCCTTCATGAGATATTGCAACACTTAGAAAAAGTGTACAGCGCCAGCAGACAATGAATTTTCAGCACTAAAAAAACGAAACTTCATTAACAGCTAAACTAAACGTTTCCAATGTAAATTTCCACCCTTATATAGTGTAAAAAGACATCCTGAAGCCTGGGCAGTCATTAATTTGATTGTCCAATATTTCCCTTATGAGATAATGCCTCTCATAGCAAATGTGTACAGCGCGAGCTGAAAATGCATTTACAGCACTAAAAAACCAAACTTTTATAACAGCTAAACCAAACGTTTCCAATGTAAATTTCCACCTTTATATAGTGTAGAAAGGCATCCTGAAGCCTGGAAAGTCATTAATTTGATTGTCCAGTATTTCCTTCATGAGATATTGCAACACTTAGAAAAAGTGTACAGCGCCAGCAGACAATGAATTTTCAGCACTAAAAAAACGAAACTTCATTAACAGCTAAACCAAACGTTTCCAATGTAAATTTCCACATTTATAGAGTGTAAAAAGGCATCCTGAAGCCTGGGAAGTCATTAATTTGATTGTCCAGTATTTCCCTTATGAGATAATGCCTCACATAGCAAATGTGTACAGTGCGAGCTGAAAATGCATTTTCAGCACTAAAAAACCAAACTTTTATAACAGCTAAACCAAACGTTTCCAATGTAAATTTCCACCTTTATATAGTGTAAAAAGACATCCTGAAGCCTGGGCAGTCATTAATTTGATTGTCCAATATTTCCCTTATGAGATAATGCCTCTCATAGCAAATGTGTACAGCGCGAGCTGAAAATGCATTTAACAGCACTAAAAAACCAAACTTTTATAACAGCTAAACCAAACGTTTCAAATGTAAATTTCCACCTTTATATAGTGTAGAAAGGCATCCTGAAGCCTGGAAAGTCATTAATTTGATTATCCAGTATTTCCCTTATGAGATAATGCCTCACATAGCAAATGTGTACAGTGCGAGCTGAAAATGCATTTTCAGCACTAAAAAAAACAAACTTTTATAACAGCTAAACCAAACGTTTCCAATGTAAATTTCCACCTTTATATAGTGTAGAAAGGCATCCTGAAGCCTGGAAAGTCATTAATTTGATTGTCAAGTATTTCCTTCATGAGATATTGCAACACTTAGAAAAAGTGTACAGCGCCAGCAGACAATGAATTTTCAGCACTAAAAAAACGAAACTTCATTAACAGCTAAACCAAACGTTTCCAATGTAAATTTCCACATTTATAGAGTGTAAAAAGGCATCCTGAAGCCTGGGAAGTCATTAATTTGATTGTCCAGTATTTCCCTTATGAGATAATGCCTCACATAGCAAATGTGTACAGTGCGAGCTGAAAATGCATTTTCAGCACTAAAAAACCAAACTTTTATAACAGCTAAACCAAACGTTTCCAATATAAATTTCCACCTTTATATAGTGTAGAAAGGCATCCTGAAGCCTGGAAAGTCATTAATTTGATTGTCCAGTATTTCCTTCATGAGATATTGCAACACTTAGAAAAAGTGTACAGCGCCAGCAGACAATGAATTTTCAGCACTAAAAAAACGAAACTTCATTAACAGCTAAACCAAACGTTTCCAATGTAAATTTCCACATTTATAGAGTGTAAAAAGGCATCCTGAAGCCTGGGAAGTCATTAATTTGATTGTCCAGTATTTCCCTTATGAGATAATGCCTCACATAGCAAATGTGTACAGTGCGAGCTGAAAATGCATTTACAGCACTAAAAAAACAAACTTTTATAACAGCTAAACGAAACGTTTCCAATGTAAATTTCCACCTTTATATAGTGTAGAAAGGCATCCTGAAGCCTGGAAAGTCATTAATTTGATTGTCCAGTATTTCCTTCATGAGATATTGCAACACTTAGAAAAAGTGTACAGCGCCAGCAGACAATGAATTTTCAAGCACTAAATAAACGAAACTTCATTAACAGCTAAAGTAAACGTTTCCAATGTAAATTTCCACCTTTATATAGTGTAAAAAGACATCCTGAAGCCTGGGCAGTCATTAATTTGATTGTCCAATATTTCCCTTATGAGATAATGCCTCTCATAGCAAATGTGTACAGTGCGAGCTGAAAATGCATTTACAGCACTAAAAAAACAAACTTTTATAACAGCTAAACCAAACGTTTCCAATGTAAATTTCCACCTTTATATAGTGTAAAAAGACATCCTGAAGCCTGGGCAGTCATTAATTTGATTGTCCAATATTTCCCTTATGAGATAATGCCTCTCATAGCAAATGTGTACAGTGCGAGCTGAAAATGCATTTACAGCACTAAAAAACCAAACTTTTATAACAGCTAAACCAAACGTTTCCAATGTAAATTTCCACCTTTATATAGTGTAGAAAGGCATCCTGAAGCCTGGAAAGTCATTAATTTGATTGTCCAGTATTTCCTTCATGAGATATTGCAACACTTAGAAAAAGTGTACAGCGCCAGCAGACAATGAATTTTCAGCACTAAAAAAAACGAAACTTCATTAACAGCTAAACCAAACGTTTCCAATGTAAATTTCCACATTTATAGAGTGTAAAAAGGCATCCTGAAGCCTGGGAAGTCATTAATTTGATTGTCCAGTATTTCCCTTATGAGATAATGCCTCACATAGCAAATGTGTACAGTGCGAGCTGAAAATGCATTTACAGCACTAAAAAAACAAACTTTTATAACAGCTAAACCAAACGTTTCCAATGTAAATTTCCACCTTTATATAGTGTAGAAAGGCATCCTGAAGCCTGGAAAGTCATTAATTTGATTGTCCAGTATTTCCTTCATGAGATATTGCAACACTTAGAAAAAGTGTACAGCGCCAGCAGACAATGAATTTTCAGCACTAAATAAACGAAACTTCATTAACAGCTAAAGTAAACGTTTCCAATGTAAATTTCCACCTTTATATAGTGTAAAAAGACATCCTGAAGCCTGGGCAGTCATTAATTTGATTGTCCAATATTTCCCTTATGAGATAATGCCTCTCATAGCAAATGTGTACAGTGCGAGCTGAAAATGCATTTACAGCACTAAAAAAACAAACTTTTATAACAGCTAAACCAAACGTTTCCAATGTAAATTTCCACCTTTATATAGTGTAAAAAGACATCCTGAAGCCTGGGCAGTCATTAATTTGATTGTCCAATATTTCCCTTATGAGATAATGCCTCTCATAGCAAATGTGTACAGCGCGAGCTGAAAATGCATTTACAGCACTAAAAAAACAAACTTTTATAACAGCTAAACCAAACGTTTCCAATGTAAATTTCCACCTTTATATAGTGTAGAAAGGCATCCTGAAGCCTGGAAAGTCATTAATTTGATTGTCCAGTATTTCCTTCATGAGATATTGCAACACTTAGAAAAAGTGTACAGCGCCAGCAGACAATGAATTTTCAGCACTAAAAAAAACGAAACTTCATTAACAGCTAAACCAAACGTTTCCAATGTAAATTTCCAACTTTATATAGTGTAGAAAGGCATCCTGAAGCCTGGAAAGTCATTAATTTGATTGTCCAGTATTTCCTTCATGAGATATTGCAACACTTAGAAAAAGTGTACAGCGCCAGCAGACAATGAATTTTCAGCACTAAAAAAACGAAACTTCATTAACAGCTAAACCAAACGTTTCCAATGTAAATTTCCACATTTATAGAGTGTAAAAAGGCATCCTGAAGCCTGGGAAGTCATTAATTTGATTGTCCAGTATTTCCCTTATGAGATAATGCCTCACATAGCAAATGTGTACAGTGCGAGCTGAAAATGCATTTTCAGCACTAAAAAACCAAACTTTTATAACAGCTAAACCAAACGTTTCCAATGTAAATTTCCACCTTTATATAGTGTAAAAAGACATCCTGAAGCCTGGGCAGTCATTAATTTGATTGTCCAATATTTCCCTTATGAGATAATGCCTCTCATAGCAAATGTGTACAGCGCGAGCTGAAAATGCATTTAACAGCACTAAAAAACCAAACTTTTATAACAGCTAAACCAAACGTTTCAAATGTAAATTTCCAC
Organism: Idiotropiscis lumnitzeri; assembly: GCF_059441095.1. NCBI lineage: Eukaryota > Metazoa > Chordata > Actinopteri > Syngnathiformes > Syngnathidae > Idiotropiscis > Idiotropiscis lumnitzeri. The sequence goes on along the minus strand of NW_028283734.1, from coordinate 188,455 downwards.
CTTTATATAGTGTAGAAAGGCATCCTGAAGCCTGGAAAGTCATTAATTTGATTATCCAGTATTTCCCTTATGAGATAATGCCTCACATAGCAAATGTGTACAGTGCGAGCTGAAAATGCATTTTCAGCACTAAAAAAAACAAACTTTTATAACAGCTAAACCAAACGTTTCCAATGTAAATTTCCACCTTTATATAGTGTAGAAAGGCATCCTGAAGCCTGGAAAGTCATTAATTTGATTGTCAAGTATTTCCTTCATGAGATATTGCAACACTTAGAAAAAGTGTACAGCGCCAGCAGACAATGAATTTTCAGCACTAAAAAAACGAAACTTCATTAACAGCTAAACCAAACGTTTCCAATGTAAATTTCCACATTTATAGAGTGTAAAAAGGCATCCTGAAGCCTGGGAAGTCATTAATTTGATTGTCCAGTATTTCCCTTATGAGATAATGCCTCACATAGCAAATGTGTACAGTGCGAGCTGAAAATGCATTTTCAGCACTAAAAAACCAAACTTTTATAACAGCTAAACCAAACGTTTCCAATATAAATTTCCACCTTTATATAGTGTAGAAAGGCATCCTGAAGCCTGGAAAGTCATTAATTTGATTGTCCAGTATTTCCTTCATGAGATATTGCAACACTTAGAAAAAGTGTACAGCGCCAGCAGACAATGAATTTTCAGCACTAAAAAAACGAAACTTCATTAACAGCTAAACCAAACGTTTCCAATGTAAATTTCCACATTTATAGAGTGTAAAAAGGCATCCTGAAGCCTGGGAAGTCATTAATTTGATTGTCCAGTATTTCCCTTATGAGATAATGCCTCACATAGCAAATGTGTACAGTGCGAGCTGAAAATGCATTTACAGCACTAAAAAAACAAACTTTTATAACAGCTAAACGAAACGTTTCCAATGTAAATTTCCACCTTTATATAGTGTAGAAAGGCATCCTGAAGCCTGGAAAGTCATTAATTTGATTGTCCAGTATTTCCTTCATGAGATATTGCAACACTTAGAAAAAGTGTACAGCGCCAGCAGACAATGAATTTTCAGCACTAAATAAACGAAACTTCATTAACAGCTAAAGTAAACGTTTCCAATGTAAATTTCCACCTTTATATAGTGTAAAAAGACATCCTGAAGCCTGGGCAGTCATTAATTTGATTGTCCAATATTTCCCTTATGAGATAATGCCTCTCATAGCAAATGTGTACAGCGCGAGCTGAAAATGCATTTACAGCACTAAAAAACCAAACTTTTATAACAGCTAAACCAAACGTTTCAAATGTAAATTTCCACCTTTATATAGTGTAGAAAGGCATCCTGAAGCCTGGAAAGTCATTAATTTGATTATCCAGTATTTCCCTTATGAGATAATGCCTCACATAGCAAATGTGTACAGTGCGAGCTGAAAATGCATTTTCAGCACTAAAAAAAACAAACTTTTATAACAGCTAAACCAAACGTTTCCAATGTAAATTTCCACCTTTATATAGTGTAGAAAGGCATCCTGAAGCCTGGAAAGTCATTAATTTGATTGTCAAGTATTTCCTTCATGAGATATTGCAACACTTAGAAAAAGTGTACAGCGCCAGCAGACAATGAATTTTCAGCACTAAAAAAACGAAACTTCATTAACAGCTAAACCAAACGTTTCCAATGTAAATTTCCACATTTATAGAGTGTAAAAAGGCATCCTGAAGCCTGGGAAGTCATTAATTTGATTGTCCAGTATTTCCCTTATGAGATAATGCCTCACATAGCAAATGTGTACAGTGCGAGCTGAAAATGCATTTTCAGCACTAAAAAACCAAACTTTTATAACAGCTAAACCAAACGTTTCCAATATAAATTTCCACCTTTATATAGTGTAGAAAGGCATCCTGAAGCCTGGAAAGTCATTAATTTGATTGTCCAGTATTTCCTTCATGAGATATTGCAACACTTAGAAAAAGTGTACAGCGCCAGCAGACAATGAATTTTCAGCACTAAAAAAACGAAACTTCATTAACAGCTAAACCAAACGTTTCCAATGTAAATTTCCACATTTATAGAGTGTAAAAAGGCATCCTGAAGCCTGGGAAGTCATTAATTTGATTGTCCAGTATTTCCCTTATGAGATAATGCCTCACATAGCAAATGTGTACAGTGCGAGCTGAAAATGCATTTACAGCACTAAAAAAACAAACTTTTATAACAGCTAAACGAAACGTTTCCAATGTAAATTTCCACCTTTATATAGTGTAGAAAGGCATCCTGAAGCCTGGAAAGTCATTAATTTGATTGTCCAGTATTTCCTTCATGAGATATTGCAACACTTAGAAAAAGTGTACAGCGCCAGCAGACAATGAATTTTCAGCACTAAATAAACGAAACTTCATTAACAGCTAAAGTAAACGTTTCCAATGTAAATTTCCACCTTTATATAGTGTAAAAAGACATCCTGAAGCCTGGGCAGTCATTAATTTGATTGTCCAATATTTCCCTTATGAGATAATGCCTCTCATAGCAAATGTGTACAGCGCGAGCTGAAAATGCATTTACAGCACTAAAAAAACAAACTTTTATAACAGCTAAACCAAACGTTTCCAATGTAAATTTCCACCTTTATATAGTGTAGAAAGGCATCCTGAAGCCTGGAAAGTCATTAATTTGATTGTCCAGTATTTCCTTCATGAGATATTGCAACACTTAGAAAAAGTGTACAGCGCCAGCAGACAATGAATTTTCAGCACTAAAAAAAACGAAACTTCATTAACAGCTAAACCAAACGTTTCCAATGTAAATTTCCACATTTATAGAGTGTAAAAAGACATCCTGAAGCCTGGGCAGTCATTAATTTGATTGTCCAATATTTCCCTTATGAGATAATGCCTCTCATAGCAAATGTGTACAGCGCGAGCTGAAAATGCATTTACAGCACTAAAAAACCAAACTTTTATAACAGCTAAACCAAACGTTTCCAATGTAAATTTCCACCTTTATATAGTGTAAAAAGGCATCCTGAAGCCTGGAAAGTCTTTAATTTGATTGTCCAGTATTTCCTTCATGAGATATTGCAACACTTAGAAAAAGTGTACAGCGCCAGCAGACAATGAATTTCCAGCACTAAAAAAACGAAACTTCATTAACAGCTAAACTAAACGTTTCCAATGTAAATTTCCACCTTTATATAGTGTAAAAAGACATCCTGAAGCCTGGGCAGTCATTAATTTGATTGTCCAATATTTCCCTTATGAGATAATGCCTCTCATAGCAAATGTGTACAGTGCGAGCTGAAAATGCATTTACAGCACTAAAAAAACAAACTTTTATAACAGCTAAACCAAACGTTTCCAATGTAAATTTCCACCTTTATATAGTGTAAAAAGACATCCTGAAGCCTGGGCAGTCATTAATTTGATTGTCCAATATTTCCCTTATGAGATAATGCCTCTCATAGCAAATGTGTACAGCGCGAGCTGAAAATGCATTTACAGCACTAAAAAACCAAACTTTTATAACAGCTAAACCAAACGTTTCCAATGTAAATTTCCACCTTTATATAGTGTAGAAAGGCATCCTGAAGCCTGGAAAGTCATTAATTTGATTGTCCAGTATTTCCTTCATGAGATATTGCAACACTTAGAAAAAGTGTACAGCGCCAGCAGACAATGAATTTTCAGCACTAAAAAAAACGAAACTTCATTAACAGCTAAACCAAACGTTTCCAATGTAAATTTCCACATTTATAGAGTGTAAAAAGGCATCCTGAAGCCTGGGAAGTCATTAATTTGATTGTCCAGTATTTCCCTTATGAGATAATGCCTCTCATTGCAAATGTGTACAGCGCGAGCTGAAAATGCATTTTCAGCACTAAAAAACCAAACTTTTATAACACCTAAACCAAACGTTTCCAATGTAAATTTCCTCCTTTATATAGTGTAAAAAGACATCCTGAAGCCTGGGCAGTCATTAATTTGATTGCCCAATATTTCCCTTATGAGATAATGCCTCTCATAGCAAATGTGTACAGCGCGAGCTGAAAATGCATTTACAGCACTAAAAAACCAAACTTTTATAAAAGCTAAACCAAACGTTTCCAATGTAAATTTCCACCTTTATATAGTGTAGAAAGGCATCCTGAAGCCTGGAAAGTCATTAATTTGATTGTCCAGTATTTCCTTCATGAGATATTGCAACATTTAGAAAAAGTGTACAGCGCCAGCAGACAATGAATTTTCAGCACTAAAAAAACGAAACTTCATTAACAGCTAAACTAAACGTTTCCAATGTAAATTTCCACCTTTATATAGTGTAAAAAGACATCCTGAAGCCCGGGCAGCCATTAATTTGATTGTCCAATATTTCCCTTATGAGATAATGCCTCTCATAGCAAATGTGTACAGCGCGAGCTGAAAATGCATTTACAGCACTAAAAAACCAAACTTTTATAACAGCTAAACCAAACGTTTCCAATGTAAATTTCCACCTTTATATAGTGTAAAAAGACATCCTGAAGCCTGGGCAGTCATTAATTTGATTGTCCAATATTTCCCTTATGAGATAATGCCTCTCATAGCAAATGTGTACAGCGCGAGCTGAAAATGCATTTACAGCACTAAAAAAACAAACTTTTATAACAGCTAAACCAAACGTTTCCAATGTAAATTTCCACCTTTATATAGTGTAGAAAGGCATCCTGAAGCCTGGAAAGTCATTAATTTGATTGTCCAGTATTTCCTTCATGAGATATTGCAACACTTAGAAAAAGTGTACAGCGCCAGCAGACAATGAATTTTCAGCACTAAAAAAACGAAACTTCATTAACAGCTAAACTAAATGTTTCCAATGTAAATTTCCACCTTTATATAGTGTAAAAAGACATCCTGAAGCCTGGGCAGTCATTAATTTGATTGTCCAATATTTCCCTTATGAGATAATGCCTCTCATAGCAAATGTGTACAGCGCGAGCTGAAAATGCATTTACAGCACTAAAAAAACAAACTTTTATAACAGCTAAACCAAACGTTTCCAATGTAAATTTCCACCTTTATATAGTGTAAAAAGGCATCCTGAAGCCTGGAAAGTCTTTAATTTGATTGTCCAGTATTTCCTTCATGAGATATTGCAACACTTAGAAAAAGTGTACAGCGCCAGCAGACAATGAATTTCCAGCACTAAAAAAACGAAACTTCATTAACAGCTAAACTAAACGTTTCCAATGTAAATTTCCACCTTTATATAGTGTAAAAAGACATCCTGAAGCCTGGGCAGTCATTAATTTGATTGTCCAATATTTCCCTTATGAGATAATGCCTCTCATAGCAAATGTGTACAGCGCGAGCTGAAAATGCATTTACAGCACTAAAAAACCAAACTTTTATAACAGCTAAACCAAACGTTTCCAATGTAAATTTCCACCTTTATATAGTGTAGAAAGGCATCCTGAAGCCTGGAAAGTCATTAATTTGATTGTCCAGTATTTCCTTCATGAGATATTGCAACACTTAGAAAAAGTGTACAGCGCCAGCAGACAATGAATTTTCAGCACTAAAAAAACGAAACTTCATTAACAGCTAAACCAAACGTTTCCAATGTAAATTTCCACATTTATAGAGTGTAAAAAGGCATCCTGAAGCCTGGGAAGTCATTAATTTGATTGTCCAGTATTTCCCTTATGAGATAATGCCTCTCATAGCAAATGTGTACAGCGCGAGCTGAAAATGCATTTACAGCACTAAAAAACCAAACTTTTATAACAGCTAAACCAAACGTTTCCAATGTAAATTTCCACCTTTATATAGTGTAAAAAGGCATCCTGAAGCCTGGAAAGTCTTTAATTTGATTGTCCAGTATTTCCTTCATGAGATATTGCAACACTTAGAAAAAGTGTACAGCGCCAGCAGACAATGAATTTCCAGCACTAAAAAAACGAAACTTCATTAACAGCTAAACTAAACGTTTCCAATGTAAATTTCCACCTTTATATAGTGTAAAAAGACATCCTGAAGCCTGGGCAGTCATTAATTTGATTGTCCAATATTTCCCTTATGAGATAATGCCTCTCATAGCAAATGTGTACAGCGCGAGCTGAAAATGCATTTACAGCACTAAAAAACCAAACTTTTATAACAGCTAAACCAAACGTTTCCAATGTAAATTTCCACCTTTTTATAGTGTAGAAAGGCATCCTGAAGCCTGGAAAGTCATTAATTTGATTGTCCAGTATTTCCTTCATGAGATATTGCAACACTTAGAAAAAGTGTACAGCGCCAGCAGACAATTAATTTTCAGCACTAAAAAAACGAAACTTCATTAACAGCTAAACCAAACGTTTCCAATGTAAATTTCCACATTTATAGAGTGTAAAAAGGCATCCTGAAGCCTGGGAAGTCATTAATTTGATTGTCCAGTATTTCCCTTATGAGATAATGCCTCACATAGCAAATGTGTACAGTGCGAGCTGAAAATGCATTTTCAGCACTAAAAAACCAAACTTTTATAACAGCTAAACCAAACGTTTCCAATGTAAATTTCCACCTTTATATAGTGTAAAAAGACATCCTGAAGCCTGGGCAGTCATTAATTTGATTGTCCAGTATTTCCCTTATGAGATAATGCCTCACATAGCAAATGTGTACAGCGCGAGCTGAAAATGCATTTACAGCACTAAAAAAACAAACTTTTATAACAGCTAAACCAAACGTTTCCAATGTAAATTTCCACATTTATAGAGTGTAAAAATGCATCCTGAAGCCTGGGAAGTCATTAATTTGATTGTCCAGTATTTCCCTTATGAGATAATGCCTCACATAGCAAATGTGTACAGTGCGAGCTGAAAATGCATTTTCAGCACTAAAAAACCAAACTTTTATAACAGCTAAACCAAACGTTTCCAATGTAAATTTCCACCTTTATATAGTGTAAAAAGACATCCTGAAGCCTGGGCAGTCATTAATTTGATGGTCCAATATTTCCCTTATGAGATAATGCCTCTCATAGCAAATGTGTACAGCGCGAGCTGAAAATGCATTTACAGCACTAAAAAACCAAACTTTTATAACAGCTAAACCAAACGTTTCCAATGTAAATTTCCACCTTTATATAGTGTAAAAAGACATCCTGAAGCCTGGGCAGTCATTAATTTGATTGTCCAATATTTCCCTTATGAGATAATGCCTCTCATAGCAAATGTGTACAGCGCGAGCTGAAAATGCATTTACAGCACTAAAAAAACAAACTTTTATAACAGCTAAACCAAACGTTTCCAATGTAAATTTCCACCTTTATATAGTGTAGAAAGGCATCCTGAAGCCTGGAAAGTCATTAATTTGATTGTCCAGTATTTCCTTCATGAGATATTGCAACACTTAGAAAAAGTGTACAGCGCCAGCAGACAATGAATTTTCAGCACTAAAAAAACGAAACTTCATTAACAGCTAAACTAAATGTTTCCAATGTAAATTTCCACCTTTATATAGTGTAAAAAGACATCCTGAAGCCTGGGCAGTCATTAATTTGATTGTCCAATATTTCCCTTATGAGATAATGCCTCTCATAGCAAATGTGTACAGCGCGAGCTGAAAATGCATTTACAGCACTAAAAAACCAAACTTTTATAACAGCTAAACCAAACGTTTCCAATGTAAATTTCCACCTTTATATAGTGTAAAAAGGCATCCTGAAGCCTGGAAAGTCTTTAATTTGATTGTCCAGTATTTCCTTCATGAGATATTGCAACACTTAGAAAAAGTGTACAGCGCCAGCAGACAATGAATTTCCAGCACTAAAAAAACGAAACTTCATTAACAGCTAAACTAAACGTTTCCAATGTAAATTTCCACCTTTATATAGTGTAAAAAGACATCCTGAAGCCTGGGCAGTCATTAATTTGATTGTCCAGTATTTCCCTTATGAGATAATGCCTCACATAGCAAATGTGTACAGTGCGAGCTGAAAATGCATTTTCAGCACTAAAAAACCAAACTTTTATAACAGCTAAACCAAACGTTTCCAATGTAAATTTCCACCTTTATATAGTGTAAAAAGACATCCTGAAGCCTGGGCAGTCATTAATTTGATTGTCCAGTATTTCCCTTATGAGATAATGCCTCACATAGCAAATGTGTACAGCGCGAGCTGAAAATGCATTTACAGCACTAAAAAAACAAACTTTTATAACAGCTAAACCAAACGTTTCCAATGTAAATTTCCACATTTATAGAGTGTAAAAATGCATCCTGAAGCCTGGGAAGTCATTAATTTGATTGTCCAGTATTTCCCTTATGAGATAATGCCTCACATAGCAAATGTGTACAGTGCGAGCTGAAAATGCATTTTCAGCACTAAAAAACCAAACTTTTATAACAGCTAAACCAAACGTTTCCAATGTAAATTTCCACCTTTATATAGTGTAAAAAGACATCCTGAAGCCTGGGCAGTCATTAATTTGATTGTCCAATATTTCCCTTATGAGATAATGCCTCTCATAGCAAATGTGTACAGCGCGAGCTGAAAATGCATTTACAGCACTAAAAAACCAAACTTTTATAACAGCTAAACCAAACGTTTCCAATGTAAATTTCCACCTTTATATAGTGTAGAAAGGCATCCTGAAGCCTGGAAAGTCATTAATTTGATTGTCCAGTATTTCCTTCATGAGATATTGCAACACTTAGAAAAAGTGTACAGCGCCAGTAGACAATGAATTTTCAGCACTAAAAAAACGAAACTTCATTAACAGCTAAACTAAACGTTTCCAATGTAAATTTCCACCTTTATATAGTGTAAAAAGACATCCTGAAGCCTGGGCAGTCATTAATTTGATTGTCCAATATTTCCCTTATGAGATAATGCCTCTCATAGCAAATGTGTACAGCGCGAGCTGAAAATGCATTTACAGCACTAAAAAACCAAACTTTTATAACAGCTAAACCAAACGTTTCCAATGTAAATTTCCACCTTTATATAGTGTAGAAAGGCATCCTGGAGCCTGGAAAGTCATTAATTTGATTGTCCAGTATTTCCTTCATGAGATATTGCAACACTTAGAAAAAGTGTACAGCGCCAGCAGACAATGAATTTTCAGCACTAAAAAAACCAAACTTTTATAACAGCTAAACCAAACGTTTCCAATGTAAATTTCCACCTTTATATAGTGTAAAAAGACATCCTGAAGCCTGGGCAGTCATTAATTTGATTGTCCAGTATTTCCCTTATGAGATAATGCCTCACATAGCAAATGTGTACAGCGCGAGCTGAAAATGCATTTACAGCACTAAAAAAACAAACTTTTATAACAGCTAAACCAAACGTTTCCAATGTAAATTTCCACCTTTATATAGTGTAGAAAGGCATCCTGAAGCCTGGAAAGTCATTAATTTGATTGTCCAGTATTTCCTACATGAGATATTGCAAAACTTAGAAAAAGTGTACAGCGCCAGCAGACAATGAATTTTCAGCACTAAAAAAACGAAACTTCATTAACAGCTAAACCAAACGTTTCCAATGTAAATTTCCACATTTATAGAGTGTAAAAAGGCATCCTGAAGCCTGGGAAGTCATTAATTTGATTGTCCAGTATTTCCTTCATGAGATATTGCAACACTTAGAAAAAGTGTACAGCGCCAGCAGACAATGAATTTTCAGCACTAAAAAAACGAAACTTCATTAACAGCTAAACCAAACGTTTCCAATGTAAATTTCCACATTTATAGAGTGTAAAAAGGCATCCTCAAGCCTGGGAAGTCATTAATTTGATTGTCCAGTATTTCCCTTATGAGATAATGCCTCACATAGCAAATGTGTACAGTGCGAGCTGAAAATGCATTTTCAGCACTAAAAAACCAAACTTTTATAACAGCTAAACCAAACGTTTCCAATGTAAATTTCCACCTTTATATAGTGTAAAAAGACATCCTGAAGCCTGGGCAGTCATTAATTTGATGGTCCAATATTTCCCTTATGAGATAATGCCTCTCATAGCAAATGTGTACAGCGCGAGCTGAAAATGCATTTACAGCACTAAAAAACCAAACTTTTATAACAGCTAAAAAACGTTTCCAATGTAAATTTCCACCTTTATATAGTGTAAAAAGACATCCTGAAGCCTGGGCAGTCATTAATTTGATTGTCCAATATTTCCCTTATGAGATAATGCCTCTCATAGCAAATGTGTACAGCGCGAGCTGAAAATGCATTTACAGCACTAAAAAAACAAACTTTTATAACAGCTAAACCAAACGTTTCCAATGTAAATTTCCACCTTTATATAGTGTAGAAAGGCATCCTGAAGCCTGGAAAGTCATTAATTTGATTGTCCAGTATTTCCTTCATGAGATATTGCAACACTTAGAAAAAGTGTACAGCGCCAGCAGACAATGAATTTTCAGCACTAAAAAAAACGAAACTTCATTAACAGCTAAACTAAACGTTTCCAATGTAAATTTCCACCTTTATATAGTGTAAAAAGACATCCTGAAGCCTGGGCAGTCATTAATTTGATTGTCCAATATTTCCCTTATGAGATAATGCCTCTCATAGCAAATGTGTACAGCGCGAGCTGAAAATGCATTTACAGCACTAAAAAACCAAACTTTTATAACAGCTAAACCAAACGTTTCCAATGTAAATTTCCACCTTTATATAGTGTAAAAAGGCATCCTGAAGCCTGGAAAGTCTTTAATTTGATTGTCCAGTATTTCCTTCATGAGATATTGCAACACTTAGAAAAAGTGTACAGCGCCAGCAGACAATGAATTTCCAGCACTAAAAAAACGAAACTTCATTAACAGCTAAACTAAACGTTTCCAATGTAAATTTCCACCTTTATATAGTGTAAAAAGACATCCTGAAGCCTGGGCAGTCATTAATTTGATTGTCCAGTATTTCCCTTATGAGATAATGCCTCACATAGCAAATGTGTACAGTGCGAGCTGAAAATGCATTTTCAGCACTAAAAAACCAAACTTTTATAACAGCTAAACCAAACGTTTCCAATGTAAATTTCCACCTTTATATAGTGTAAAAAGACATCCTGAAGCCTGGGCAGTCATTAATTTGATTGTCCAGTATTTCCCTTATGAGATAATGCCTCACATAGCAAATGTGTACAGCGCGAGCTGAAAATGCATTTACAGCACTAAAAAAACAAACTTTTATAACAGCTAAACCAAACGTTTCCAATGTAAATTTCCACATTTATAGAGTGTAAAAATGCATCCTGAAGCCTGGGAAGTCATTAATTTGATTGTCCAGTATTTCCCTTATGAGATAATGCCTCACATAGCAAATGTGTACAGTGCGAGCTGAAAATGCATTTTCAGCACTAAAAAACCAAACTTTTATAACAGCTAAACCAAACGTTTCCAATGTAAATTTCCACCTTTATATAGTGTAAAAAGACATCCTGAAGCCTGGGCAGTCATTAATTTGATTGTCCAATATTTCCCTTATGAGATAATGCCTCTCATAGCAAATGTGTACAGCGCGAGCTGAAAATGCATTTACAGCACTAAAAAACCAAACTTCTATAACAGCTAAACCAAACGTTTCCAATGTAAATTTCCACCTTTATATAGTGTAGAAAGGCATCCTGAAGCCTGGAAAGTCATTAATTTGATTGTCCAGTATTTCCTTCATGAGATATTGCAACACTTAGAAAAAGTGTACAGCGCCAGTAGACAATGAATTTTCAGCACTAAAAAAACGAAACTTCATTAACAGCTAAACTAAACGTTTCCAATGTAAATTTCCACCTTTATATAGTGTAAAAAGACATCCTGAAGCCTGGGCAGTCATTAATTTGATTGTCCAGTATTTCCCTTATGAGATAATGCCTCACATAGCAAATGTGTACAGCGCGAGCTGAAAATGCATTTACAGCACTAAAAAACCAAACTTTTATAACAGCTAAACCAAACGTTTCCAATGTAAATTTCCACCTTTATATAGTGTAGAAAGGCATCCTGAAGCCTGGAAAGTCATTAATTTGATTGTCCAGTATTTCCTACATGAGATATTGCAAAACTTAGAAAAAGTGTACAGCGCCAGCAGACAATGAATTTTCAGCACTAAAAAAACGAAACTTCATTAACAGCTAAACTAAACGTTTCCAATGTAAATTTCCACATTTATAGAGTGTAAAAAGGCATCCTGAAGCCTGGGAAGTCATTAATTTGATTGTCCAGTATTTCCCTTATGAGATAATGCCTCACATAGCAAATGTGTACAGTGCGAGCTGAAAATGCATTTTCAGCACTAAAAAACCAAACTTATATAACACCTAAACCAAACGTTTCCAATGTAAATTTCCACCTTTATATAGTGTAAAAAGACATCCTGAAACCTGGGCAGTCATTAATTTGATTGTCCAATATTTCCCTTATGAGATAATGCCTCTCATAGCAAATGTGTACAGCGCGAGCTGAAAATGCATTTACAGCACTAAAAAACCAAACTTTTATAACAGCTAAACCAAACGTTTCCAATGTAAATTTCCACCTTTATATAGTGTAAAAAGACATCCTGAAGCCTGGGCAGTCATTAATTTGATTGTCCAATATTTCCCTTATGAGATAATGCCTCTCATAGCAAATGTGTACAGCGCGAGCTGAAAATGCATTTTCAGCACTAAAAAACCAAACTTTTATCACAGCTAAACCAAACGTTTCAAATGTAAATTTCCACCTTTATATAGTGTAAAAAGACATCCTGAAGCCTGGGCAGTCATTAATTTGATTGTCCAATATTTCCCTTATGAGATAATGCCTCTCATAGCAAATGTGTACAGTGCGAGCTGAAAATGCATTTACAGCACTAAAAAAACAAACTTTTATAACAGCTAAACCAAACGTTTCCAATGTAAATTTCCACCTTTATATAGTGTAAAAAGACATCCTGAAGCCTGGGCAGTCATTAATTTGATTGTCCAATATTTCCCTTATGAGATAATGCCTCTCATAGCAAATGTGTACAGTGCGAGCTGAAAATGCATTTACAGCACTAAAAAAACAAACTTTTATAACAGCTAAACCAAACGTTTCCAATGTAAATTTCCACCTTTATATAGTGTAAAAAGACATCCTGAAGCCTGGGCAGTCATTAATTTGATTGTCCAATATTTCCCTTATGAGATAATGCCTCTCATAGCAAATGTGTACAGCGCGAGCTGAAAATGCATTTACAGCACTAAAAAACCAAACTTTTATAACAGCTAAACCAAACGTTTCCAATGTAAATTTCCACCTTTATATAGTGTAGAAAGGCATCCTGAAGCCTGGAAAGTCATTAATTTGATTGTCCAGTATTTCCTTCATGAGATATTGCAACACTTAGAAAAAGTGTACAGCGCCAGCAGACAATGAATTTTCAGCACTAAAAAAACGAAACTTCATTAACAGCTAAACCAAACGTTTCCAATGTAAATTTCCACATTTATAGAGTGTAAAAAGGCATCCTGAAGCCTGGGAAGTCATTAATTTGAATGTCCAGTATTTCCCTTCTGAGATAATGCCTCACATAGCAAATGTGTACAGTGCGAGCTGAAAATGCATTTTCAGCACTAAAAAAACAAACTTTTATAACAGCTAAACTAAACGTTTCCAATGTAAATTTCCACCTTTATATAGTGTAAAAAGACATCCTGAAGCCTGGGCAGTCATTAATTTGATTGTCCAATATTTCCCTTATGAGATAATGCCTCTCATAGCAAATGTGTACAGCGCGAGCTGAAAATGCATTTACAGCACTAAAAAAACAAACTTTTATAACAGCTAAACTAAACGTTTCCAATGTAAATTTCCACCTTTATATAGTGTAAAAAGACATCCTGAAGCCTGGGCAGTCATTAATTTGATTGTCCAATATTTCCCTTATGAGATAATGCCTCTCATAGCAAATGTGTACAGCGCGAGCTGAAAATGCATTTACAGCACTAAAAAACCAAACTTTTATAACAGCTAAACCAAACGTTTCCAATGTAAATTTCCACCTTTATATAGTGTAGAAAGGCATCCTGAAGCCTGGAAAGTCATTAATTTGATTGTCCAGTATTTCCTACATGAGATATTGCAAAACTTAGAAAAAGTGTACAGCGCCAGCAGACAATGAATTTTCAGCACTAAAAAAACGAAACTTCATTAACAGCTAAACCAAACGTTTCCAATGTAAATTTCCACATTTATAGAGTGTAAAAAGGCATCCTGAAGCCTGGGAAGTCATTAATTTGATTGTCCAGTATTTCCTTCATGAGATATTGCAACACTTAGAAAAAGTGTACAGCGCCAGCAGACAATGAATTTTCAGCACTAAAAAAACGAAACTTCATTAACAGCTAAACCAAACGTTTCCAATGTAAATTTCCACATTTATAGAGTGTAAAAAGGCATCCTCAAGCCTGGGAAGTCATTAATTTGATTGTCCAGTATTTCCCTTATGAGATAATGCCTCACATAGCAAATGTGTACAGTGCGAGCTGAAAATGCATTTTCAGCACTAAAAAACCAAACTTTTATAACAGCTAAACCAAACGTTTCCAATGTAAATTTCCACCTTTATATAGTGTAAAAAGACATCCTGAAGCCTGGGCAGTCATTAATTTGATGGTCCAATATTTCCCTTATGAGATAATGCCTCTCATAGCAAATGTGTACAGCGCGAGCTGAAAATGCATTTACAGCACTAAAAAACCAAACTTTTATAACAGCTAAAAAACGTTTCCAATGTAAATTTCCACCTTTATATAGTGTAAAAAGACATCCTGAAGCCTGGGCAGTCATTAATTTGATTGTCCAATATTTCCCTTATGAGATAATGCCTCTCATAGCAAATGTGTACAGCGCGAGCTGAAAATGCATTTACAGCACTAAAAAAACAAACTTTTATAACAGCTAAACCAAACGTTTCCAATGTAAATTTCCACCTTTATATAGTGTAGAAAGGCATCCTGAAGCCTGGAAAGTCATTAATTTGATTGTCCAGTATTTCCTTCATGAGATATTGCAACACTTAGAAAAAGTGTACAGCGCCAGCAGACAATGAATTTTCAGCACTAAAAAAAACGAAACTTCATTAACAGCTAAACTAAACGTTTCCAATGTAAATTTCCACCTTTATATAGTGTAAAAAG
Organism: Idiotropiscis lumnitzeri; assembly: GCF_059441095.1. Taxonomy (NCBI): domain Eukaryota; kingdom Metazoa; phylum Chordata; class Actinopteri; order Syngnathiformes; family Syngnathidae; genus Idiotropiscis; species Idiotropiscis lumnitzeri. Next base: position 173,339 of record NW_028283734.1, on the reverse strand, counting down.
ACATCCTGAAGCCTGGGCAGTCATTAATTTGATTGTCCAATATTTCCCTTATGAGATAATGCCTCTCATAGCAAATGTGTACAGCGCGAGCTGAAAATGCATTTACAGCACTAAAAAACCAAACTTTTATAACAGCTAAACCAAACGTTTCCAATGTAAATTTCCACCTTTATATAGTGTAAAAAGGCATCCTGAAGCCTGGAAAGTCTTTAATTTGATTGTCCAGTATTTCCTTCATGAGATATTGCAACACTTAGAAAAAGTGTACAGCGCCAGCAGACAATGAATTTCCAGCACTAAAAAAACGAAACTTCATTAACAGCTAAACTAAACGTTTCCAATGTAAATTTCCACCTTTATATAGTGTAAAAAGACATCCTGAAGCCTGGGCAGTCATTAATTTGATTGTCCAGTATTTCCCTTATGAGATAATGCCTCACATAGCAAATGTGTACAGTGCGAGCTGAAAATGCATTTTCAGCACTAAAAAACCAAACTTTTATAACAGCTAAACCAAACGTTTCCAATGTAAATTTCCACCTTTATATAGTGTAAAAAGACATCCTGAAGCCTGGGCAGTCATTAATTTGATTGTCCAGTATTTCCCTTATGAGATAATGCCTCACATAGCAAATGTGTACAGCGCGAGCTGAAAATGCATTTACAGCACTAAAAAAACAAACTTTTATAACAGCTAAACCAAACGTTTCCAATGTAAATTTCCACATTTATAGAGTGTAAAAATGCATCCTGAAGCCTGGGAAGTCATTAATTTGATTGTCCAGTATTTCCCTTATGAGATAATGCCTCACATAGCAAATGTGTACAGTGCGAGCTGAAAATGCATTTTCAGCACTAAAAAACCAAACTTTTATAACAGCTAAACCAAACGTTTCCAATGTAAATTTCCACCTTTATATAGTGTAAAAAGACATCCTGAAGCCTGGGCAGTCATTAATTTGATTGTCCAATATTTCCCTTATGAGATAATGCCTCTCATAGCAAATGTGTACAGCGCGAGCTGAAAATGCATTTACAGCACTAAAAAACCAAACTTCTATAACAGCTAAACCAAACGTTTCCAATGTAAATTTCCACCTTTATATAGTGTAGAAAGGCATCCTGAAGCCTGGAAAGTCATTAATTTGATTGTCCAGTATTTCCTTCATGAGATATTGCAACACTTAGAAAAAGTGTACAGCGCCAGTAGACAATGAATTTTCAGCACTAAAAAAACGAAACTTCATTAACAGCTAAACTAAACGTTTCCAATGTAAATTTCCACCTTTATATAGTGTAAAAAGACATCCTGAAGCCTGGGCAGTCATTAATTTGATTGTCCAGTATTTCCCTTATGAGATAATGCCTCACATAGCAAATGTGTACAGCGCGAGCTGAAAATGCATTTACAGCACTAAAAAACCAAACTTTTATAACAGCTAAACCAAACGTTTCCAATGTAAATTTCCACCTTTATATAGTGTAGAAAGGCATCCTGAAGCCTGGAAAGTCATTAATTTGATTGTCCAGTATTTCCTACATGAGATATTGCAAAACTTAGAAAAAGTGTACAGCGCCAGCAGACAATGAATTTTCAGCACTAAAAAAACGAAACTTCATTAACAGCTAAACTAAACGTTTCCAATGTAAATTTCCACATTTATAGAGTGTAAAAAGGCATCCTGAAGCCTGGGAAGTCATTAATTTGATTGTCCAGTATTTCCCTTATGAGATAATGCCTCACATAGCAAATGTGTACAGTGCGAGCTGAAAATGCATTTTCAGCACTAAAAAACCAAACTTATATAACACCTAAACCAAACGTTTCCAATGTAAATTTCCACCTTTATATAGTGTAAAAAGACATCCTGAAACCTGGGCAGTCATTAATTTGATTGTCCAATATTTCCCTTATGAGATAATGCCTCTCATAGCAAATGTGTACAGCGCGAGCTGAAAATGCATTTACAGCACTAAAAAACCAAACTTTTATAACAGCTAAACCAAACGTTTCCAATGTAAATTTCCACCTTTATATAGTGTAAAAAGACATCCTGAAGCCTGGGCAGTCATTAATTTGATTGTCCAATATTTCCCTTATGAGATAATGCCTCTCATAGCAAATGTGTACAGCGCGAGCTGAAAATGCATTTTCAGCACTAAAAAACCAAACTTTTATCACAGCTAAACCAAACGTTTCAAATGTAAATTTCCACCTTTATATAGTGTAAAAAGACATCCTGAAGCCTGGGCAGTCATTAATTTGATTGTCCAATATTTCCCTTATGAGATAATGCCTCTCATAGCAAATGTGTACAGTGCGAGCTGAAAATGCATTTACAGCACTAAAAAAACAAACTTTTATAACAGCTAAACCAAACGTTTCCAATGTAAATTTCCACCTTTATATAGTGTAAAAAGACATCCTGAAGCCTGGGCAGTCATTAATTTGATTGTCCAATATTTCCCTTATGAGATAATGCCTCTCATAGCAAATGTGTACAGTGCGAGCTGAAAATGCATTTACAGCACTAAAAAAACAAACTTTTATAACAGCTAAACCAAACGTTTCCAATGTAAATTTCCACCTTTATATAGTGTAAAAAGACATCCTGAAGCCTGGGCAGTCATTAATTTGATTGTCCAATATTTCCCTTATGAGATAATGCCTCTCATAGCAAATGTGTACAGCGCGAGCTGAAAATGCATTTACAGCACTAAAAAACCAAACTTTTATAACAGCTAAACCAAACGTTTCCAATGTAAATTTCCACCTTTATATAGTGTAGAAAGGCATCCTGAAGCCTGGAAAGTCATTAATTTGATTGTCCAGTATTTCCTTCATGAGATATTGCAACACTTAGAAAAAGTGTACAGCGCCAGCAGACAATGAATTTTCAGCACTAAAAAAACGAAACTTCATTAACAGCTAAACCAAACGTTTCCAATGTAAATTTCCACATTTATAGAGTGTAAAAAGGCATCCTGAAGCCTGGGAAGTCATTAATTTGAATGTCCAGTATTTCCCTTCTGAGATAATGCCTCACATAGCAAATGTGTACAGTGCGAGCTGAAAATGCATTTTCAGCACTAAAAAAACAAACTTTTATAACAGCTAAACTAAACGTTTCCAATGTAAATTTCCACCTTTATATAGTGTAAAAAGACATCCTGAAGCCTGGGCAGTCATTAATTTGATTGTCCAATATTTCCCTTATGAGATAATGCCTCTCATAGCAAATGTGTACAGCGCGAGCTGAAAATGCATTTACAGCACTAAAAAAACAAACTTTTATAACAGCTAAACTAAACGTTTCCAATGTAAATTTCCACCTTTATATAGTGTAAAAAGACATCCTGAAGCCTGGGCAGTCATTAATTTGATTGTCCAATATTTCCCTTATGAGATAATGCCTCTCATAGCAAATGTGTACAGCGCGAGCTGAAAATGCATTTACAGCACTAAAAAACCAAACTTTTATAACAGCTAAACCAAACGTTTCCAATGTAAATTTCCACCTTTATATAGTGTAGAAAGGCATCCTGAAGCCTGGAAAGTCATTAATTTGATTGTCCAGTATTTCCTTCATGAGATATTGCAACACTTAGAAAAAGTGTACAGCGCCAGCAGACAATGAATTTTCAGCACTAAAAAAACGAAACTTCATTAACAGCTAAACCAAACGTTTCCAATGTAAATTTCCACATTTATATAGTGTAAAAAGACATCCTGAAGCCTGGGCAGTCATTAATTTGATTGTCCAGTATTTCCTTCATGAGATATTGCAACACTTAGAAAAAGTGTACAGCGCCAGCAGACAATGAATTTTCAGCACTAAAAAAACGAAACTTCATTAACAGCTAAACCAAACGTTTCCAATGTAAATTTCCAACTTTATATAGTGTAGAAAGGCATCCTGAAGCCTGGAAAGTCATTAATTTGATTGTCCAGTATTTCCTTCATGAGATATTGCAACACTTAGAAAAAGTGTACAGCGCCAGCAGACAATGAATTTTCAGCACTAAAAAAACGAAACTTCATTAACAGCTAAACCAAACGTTTCCAATGTAAATTTCCACATTTATAGAGTGTAAAAAGGCATCCTGAAGCCTGGGAAGTCATTAATTTGATTGTCCAGTATTTCCCTTATGAGATAATGCCTCACATAGCAAATGTGTACAGTGCGAGCTGAAAATGCATTTTCAGCACTAAAAAACCAAACTTTTATAACAGCTAAACCAAACGTTTCCAATGTAAATTTCCACCTTTATATAGTGTAAAAAGACATCCTGAAGCCTGGGCAGTCATTAATTTGATTGTCCAATATTTCCCTTATGAGATAATGCCTCTCATAGCAAATGTGTACAGCGCGAGCTGAAAATGCATTTAACAGCACTAAAAAACCAAACTTTTATAACAGCTAAACCAAACGTTTCAAATGTAAATTTCCACCTTTATATAGTGTAGAAAGGCATCCTGAAGCCTGGAAAGTCATTAATTTGATTATCCAGTATTTCCCTTATGAGATAATGCCTCACATAGCAAATGTGTACAGTGCGAGCTGAAAATGCATTTTCAGCACTAAAAAAAACAAACTTTTATAACAGCTAAACCAAACGTTTCCAATGTAAATTTCCACCTTTATATAGTGTAGAAAGGCATCCTGAAGCCTGGAAAGTCATTAATTTGATTGTCAAGTATTTCCTTCATGAGATATTGCAACACTTAGAAAAAGTGTACAGCGCCAGCAGACAATGAATTTTCAGCACTAAAAAAACGAAACTTCATTAACAGCTAAACCAAACGTTTCCAATGTAAATTTCCACATTTATAGAGTGTAAAAAGGCATCCTGAAGCCTGGGAAGTCATTAATTTGATTGTCCAGTATTTCCCTTATGAGATAATGCCTCACATAGCAAATGTGTACAGTGCGAGCTGAAAATGCATTTTCAGCACTAAAAAAACCAAACTTTTATAACAGCTAAACCAAACGTTTCCAATATAAATTTCCACCTTTATATAGTGTAGAAAGGCATCCTGAAGCCTGGAAAGTCATTAATTTGATTGTCCAGTATTTCCTTCATGAGAT